>NC_043977.1:28385341-28685341 GCF_902148855.1 Sphaeramia orbicularis | reverse complement strand
TGGCCTTAGGCTCAGTACTTTGCTGGAGGGAATGCTGTTTCCAGAGGTTAGGGAAAAGGGTGACACGTAAAGGAGGTGAAATAATGTTTGACACTGACAGTATGCGTATGAATGAGAAACTTTCTTACCTTTCTAGGAAACAGCATTGGAACAGGCTTCTTTCTGGTGTTTTTTCTAGACAAATCTGGCAGCCAACCTGAGAAAAAACACAAAAAAACATAAGATCTCTGAAGCTGAAATCATGGAAAACATTAATTACGTTTAAGAGAATGACCCAGAAGGTGATTTGGATTAGTTTGACCTCATAAAACAGCTGTGAAAGTAGAAGTGTGACATTAACAGGTCTAGACTGGTAAACCTGAGTAAGCTCACAGGGCTAGACAGAAGGTGATAAGGTCTTGTATTTCTTATCTCTGTCTTTTTCCATGCTTTGGTGATGAGAGGTCATATAAACGAATTGGTTTTTTCTACTGAAAGTGAAGTTGAGTGACTGCAGCAGCAGAACTGAAAC
The DNA here is from genome assembly GCF_902148855.1 of Sphaeramia orbicularis. Lineage (NCBI taxonomy): Eukaryota > Metazoa > Chordata > Actinopteri > Kurtiformes > Apogonidae > Sphaeramia > Sphaeramia orbicularis. The sequence continues at coordinate 28,684,830 of NC_043977.1, read as the reverse complement.
TGTCTCACGAGTTATCCCATGAACAGGGCTCAACCAGCTCATTGATTTTCAGGCAGCTCACAGCAGAAAGACAGGATCAGCACTAAAACTCTAACCAGGATGGATGGCTGGTGCAGAGACTCCGAAATAACACTAAAGAATACCAGAACCACTAGACTCCTACTCCTACTGCTAATTTAAAACACTCAACACTACATTTTCTATGTGCAGTCCCTTTCTATCACATTGTACTCCACTCAATTTGCTTTTGGTACCAAGTTTTTTCATTTTCTCCTCTTCCTTCAGTGCTAGTGTACAAGTCGTCACAATGATGCCTCGTGAAACTGCTGTGACATCCTCTTTAATGCAATACATACAGGAATAATGAAGGGTATCAAAAGGATTTTTGCTTTTGTTTCTCAGTTTATTGGTCTTTCTCACAGCAAAGCAGACAAAGGAGAAAGGATGAAGCCGGTAAAAGACAAAAGACTTGGGGATTTGGGAAATATTACATCAGAGTTTTGCTAAAAAATAGCTAATTTGTTCAGTCACGCAATGGTGACGCTGCAGGATTCTAGCAACACACCTCAAAAGAGGAATTCCAAAGAACACTGACTATAAGATCCTGTGTATCTTTATTATTAGTAAGTGATTAGAGTTAGGTTGAGCTGGTACAATGTGGAGGAAAAGTATCATTAGTGACATGAAAAAGTGTTCAAGGACTGGGAGAAACTTGGGACAGAAAAAAATAAACGATGGCAATCTACAAGGAGCAACATGTCAGGATGTACGATTATAATTGTACCATAATTCTGTCATCTGTATGATCAATATTACTGAATGTAGGATAATTTGTGGCACTTAAAATCCTTGCAGCCAATCATACCTATTGTGATGTTGACTGAAGAGAGACACTATAGTAGAAAGAAGTAGAAATTCTAGGTATTTACAGCGAATACAGTAACTTGTTGGTGTAAGCCTCTGCAACACTGACAAGGAGCCAAAATGAGGTTTGCACAGGTTGAGAAAAATGACTGGAGGGGAGAACGCTGGGAGGCCTGAGGACGGGTGAGGCAGTGTGAGGAGGGGAGAGGCCAGGCGTGCCATTCCATTCCTGCCTGCACTGGGCCAGTCTATTCCTAGAGTGTGGTATATGGCAGTTGATGTGGGTTTCCTCTTAGCTGCCTGAAAGATGACTGGGCCTGACCACATCCACATTCACACACACATACATGCACACACATTTGAGACACATTCACCAAGTGACAACTGTGCACACATATACAGCAAATATACACAGCAGACTTCTGTATATACACACATACACACACACAGAAATGCACAAGCGCACATGCATCAACGTGCGCACATGTACATTTTGAGGGAAGCAAAGAGGAACTGAATCATTACCCTGTCTTAGCCTCAAAGTAGGGGGTGACCATTGTACAAGAAGTATGTGTGTGTCTGTGTGGGTGTGCGTGTGTGTATTTGTGCAAGCATAAGTTGCACTTCTCCAGTAAACTACATTGGCTCATTGGTTGTGTGCCTGTGCTGTTTGTTGCTCAAGTATGTGTGGGTATGTGTGTGTGGGTGGGTGTGTAGGATGTGTGAGCTGGGTGTGGATGCATTCCCTCTTTCTCGATGTCTTAGTGTGTATGTGTGTACAATGTGCAACTTTAAAGTACTGTACTGGTCCAATTTATCTGTGATTACCTTCCAAAAAAAAATCAGTAATGTAACAGTGTGTTATTGTAATGTGCTATTTGAGAATCTTCCTGATAATCTGGTGACTTTAAGTTATAGCGATAAGAGTTTATTGCGGTGGGAAAGCAACAACGTATGTCCATGGTACACGGATAAAAGATGCAATGACGCTGTGGAAAAGTGTTGCTAACCTATTGCAGCTATAGAAGCTGTAGAGTAGCTTCTCTGAAACATTTTGGTGATAGCATGTGTGTAGTAGAGACATATTTGTTTGCTGGCTGTGTGATGTATTTCTCTCTGTACATCAGACAGTACATCAGTCTTGACAGCAAATGATCATTAGCATTATATATTAGGTATGTCTCTTAAAAAAAGGAAGTAATTTTATGCCAATTTTATGTGCATACTCTTGTGCTTACGAGAACTTTGTGTTGGAGTCTGTTTTAGGATTATCAGGGTTAACTCCAAAACTGAGTCAGCAATGCTAACGCTAATGTTATATACCGTTGTTGCTGTAGAGGAACTGAATAGAGACACTGAAAATGTCCAGAGTGACCATACAGACTGTCCTCTAGTCCTCTACAAAAATATTGGTAAGAAGTTTTTTATTAAAAATGTAGCCAGCCAAGGCGGTTGTTAGTTTAGGATTTGGCTAATGTCAACTGACTCTGCACACGACATGCATGAATCTTGATTGATTACGTTCGTCATGTCTTCCATTCCAAATGTTAGTTAGCAGCAGGTAAAAAAAAACATCTTTCCTCAATTCTACTACTACTTCTATCACAAGAACAGCTCTAACTAATGCATGAATCTTGTTGAAGTATCTTAAGTTAGCATCTACTTCAGCTCTAATATCACCCCGTGGACTCCCTGGGCTCCATCCTTTGGCAGAATACAGTCACTGCAGGCTCCGAAAACACACAAACTGAAGGCTTCAACACGGTAGTCTGGATACCAATGAGTGAAGTCACAGTGGCTGCAACTGTTTCTTTTACACAGTCTATGTTTGGTCCAATCTCCAACGACTTACATTCACGGGGTGGAGGTTTCGAGCTATACTTCAGCCGGCCACCAGGGGCAGATTGACATATTTAAGGATCTGTTGTGCTGTCCATCTTTATATACTACAGTCTACAGTCCACATCCAGTTTCAGAAATCGTAGCGGGTTCATGGAATGAAAACTGACAATTAGACATTACATCAATCAGTACGGTTTCAGTAAGAGAGATGCTTAGTCTGCAAGATGAGGCAAGTTAGCCATCCAGCTCACACTAACAGCTTGCCACCAATTAGGCATTCATTCCATGAGGCCAGCAGCCAATCAGATACCATTTCTCAGCTCCCCAGGTTCCATTAGAGCCCAGTTTAACAGTCTGATTGGTTGTGATGGGTGAGTGAAAGTGTCCAACCAAACAGAGGAAGCCAATAGCTCAGATTCTGTGGAGACAGAGGTTATGGAAGCACAGGCTTTTCCTGCTACCTCTGTTCTCAATCCAAAGTCATTCCTTGCTCAGAATATTCCTTCGCTATCCAAAAGGACGGCTGCTGCCAGACAGACCGCTGAAGTCACTTTCTCCCCCTCCCCTTTCTTTTTTGGCTTCTCACTTTCTGTCCTTATTATAACATGAGGCGATGAGACAGGCTTAACATGTAAAGCAATCCTGAGTGGTTCCTTTGGGTGCTGCTAGGTGGCTCACGCAGTTGGTCGACGCAGAGTCTTAATCCAGGTTTAGACAGAAGAGCCAAAGAGCTTCTCCAGAGGGAGCCCCAGCCTCCAACACAAGGCTTGTACCCCAGCCCTAGCCCCAGGCTCAGCCCCTGGCCCAGAGAGAGGGGTTTCTGCAGGCCCTTCCAGGGGGCTGGACTGATGGGAAAGAGCTGGCAAGATGACCAAGGAAAGCTAACTCCCTCCCCAAGCTGCTTTATGAAGGCCTGGCAAATGCACGAGAGCAAAGAAAGAAAGGAGGTGGCAGAAAAAGGAAAATACAGAAATATAAGAGGAGGAGGAATACAAGAATGAAATGTGTGCAGTCCAACAAAGTCAGCGTGAGGGCAGGCCTGTGCTGCGTTCACCTCTTGGCTTTTGTCAGGTCACTAGGTTTAAGCATTTACCTCAGGCTGTGCACAAGTCAATGTACAGGCCATAATGTTTTAATGTAAACTCTGAGAGCTACTAAGGCCTGAACAGCCTCCACCCTAAATACTAACACATTCATTTATAAATAGCACCGGGAAGTACAGATGATAATTCCAGTGGTGGAACACTGCTTTTACTCAAGTACAGGACTTCGGTTTACCTCTGAAGTACTTGTACTTTACGTGAGCATTTACCATTTATACCACTGTATCTACTCCACTACATCTGAGAGACAACACTGCACTTTTTACTCTATTACGTTTTACATGTCACTGTTTACGTAAAAAAACACTCTAAGCATGTCAGGTTTGATACAGTGTTTTACATTTTCATTCTGTATGATTGAATAAAAACACACATTTGCACCAATCAGACAAAATCCAATGAAAATGCTCTTATTCGCTAGAGATTAAAAAAACAAACAAAAAAAACCCAGCATAACATAATGCATTTAAAGCACCCATTCTAATAAGTACATTTATTTTTGATACTTTTAAAAACATAATGTTATGTGCTGAAGTAACTTTTTGAACTCAGGACTAAAGACATGTAAGAGAGTCTTTTTTATATTTATTTAAGTACAGGATCTGAGTACGTCTTTCACCTCTGGATAATTCACAGTGTTGCAGAGTTACAATAGATTTCAATAAACCAGATGTGAAAATGGCTGAGTATTGTTGCTATTTGAACCATTAGTCCCGTTTCTTTTAATCATGAACTTGATTTAATAATCCTGCTGATTTGCAGGAATAACAGGGATTTTGTTCTGTTTCCTTCAGTGTTGTATTCAGCTTTTATAAAACCTAGATGAGCACAGATCCTTCTTGACGTCCTACTACTTCAACCACTTTGAATAACCAGCCAAGCTGAGTCATTGTGTTAACTGATTACCTATGGAAAACAAAAGGAACACCTTAAAAACGCAATGCTGCGGGCCTTGCCCATTGATCCTGGTTTTCCATGACGTGCATCCGTCTCTACAGCCTCTTCCTCGCACACATATGTGCACGCACACACACACACACACACACACACAAACACACACTCTACTACTTATTGGAATTCAGAGTGGGGCCCAGGTAGGGGAAGCTTTGCCCATATATGAGCAAAGGAGGAAACAGGCCAGGTGTGTGTGGTTAGGACACTGTTGGAACTAGCGTTTCTCCGTGCACAAAGAAGGAACACACATACACAAAATGCATGCACGCACAAAATGCTACTGTTGAGCGTGTGCACACAAACCAAACTGCATTTAGACTTGTGACGTCTGAGTTATGCCGCTAAGCTCTTAACTCTACAATCTGCTTGTGAATGACAGACCTGTGAGAGTGGCTTGTTGCTGTATAAACAAAGACGAGTCATGCGAAAAGGAAAGTGAAGAAAAAAATGAAGGAATGAGTCAAGTGATAGTTAAGATTGTTCTGGCATAGCTTAACCCAGTTTTAGTTACATAACACTGTTGATGTCGGAATAACTACAGTATGTCACAATGTCTTACCTCCTGACACAGCCTGTATGTGTGTGTCAGTGAAGAAAATGGATCAGACTAGTGGTTAAACTCCCTTCAACTTTTCCCACTTCAATGAATCATCTCCATCTGAATCAGCCACCTTTAATTATGCAGACCTCCTAGTGATGACTCAACAAGAAAACTGACAACATGGACATTCAACAGCAACAAACTGGTCATTTAACACTGACTGTCTTCTGTCGTCCACAGTCTACTCACTCTAAGTGTTTTCACAGTATGTCCACTGTAATCGAATCTGAGAAATGACAGTAAAATAAAACACAAAGTAGAGTCTTTGTATTATTAAGCCTAAGAGTTACCGTCCTTATTTCATCTTTATTGTCAAAATCTTGTTATTTAATCATGATATTACTGAATGTCTTAATGTCCCTATGTTAAATAACATTGTAAAAGTATAATCCTGTCACATGTTATAGCAGCAGTTGCACCATATTGTCTTTTTTTAAAGATTTGGATTATTAATAAGCTATAAAAGATGCAAGTTTTTAATTTACAGCAATAATTATAAGTAATGTTGTAAAATGTAGTAATATAATTTGATGTTATGTTTAGGCAAAGTCTCTGTTTCATCCATCCATCCATCCATCCATCCATCCATCCATCCATAAATTAAAACAGTAACAGAAAAAAAAAAAGTAAATTACATTTACTACAATTACCTAATAATCATATAATAACGTAATACACTTAACTTTTTTTTTTTTTCCAATTATGACCTTAAGTGTCTGGTGGCAGTGGAGTGGCTGACCTGCTCAACTGCTTCCTGCCAAGTAGGACAGGGCAGGGTTCAGTTCGTAGGCAGCGTGATAAGGCAGAGGGCAGATTCCATGCTAATCTCCACCAGGGAATTTAATCTCCCTCATCAAGATACCTGCGATGCATCTCACCGCCAATCTCTCTGCTATCACACTCTCACACCGGAAACGTTGCAGTGATAAGCGCTGATAGATCCTTGTGCACCAACATGACAGTTTATGGCTGTGTTTCTTATCACCACTCCTCACTCTGTCGAAGTATCACACAGACACAAACGTCCCTGTGCCATAAACTACTGAGGAAAGTTGGAGTGAGGGGGCAAACATCGGGGCAGAGTTCTCGGGGTGGTAAAAGGAAGTGCAGTAATCGCCGGTGGAGCTCAAGGAGTGGTTGTCATTGTGTCGCAGTAAAACAAAGACACAAAGCGGGGTGTGCGTACAGGCTGAGCCACTAACAGGTGATGGTGGGTTTAGTTCTATGTATGACCACATAACACACATCAACACACATGCACTGCCTCAATTTATCTCATATTTGTCAGTTTGTTTTAGCCTGGATTGTACCAACAAAGCCTGATTGAATTAGACTAGTTCTAATCAGTATTTAGCAAAATTAGACCAAAAATGAGGAAATTCAGAATTAACCCATAAAGATCCAGTGCTACTTTTGCGGCAGTTAAATATGAATTTTTCTTTCTATTTAGCCTTTCTTAAGTGATTTATCAACATTTATTAAATTATTAAGTAAAAATCAGGTATTTTTCCTGTATTTAATTTACGGATCATGTAGATGTTCATAAAAACTCAGATTAAAGTCACAAGTTATTATATCAGAAACAGAGAAAACTGAAGAAAAAGTGACTTTTGCAGTCAAACATATCATTAACTGAACATGAACCAAATGTCTCCATCCACTGTCATTGATCCAACTCCATGGGTTTTACTGGTGAATAAATGTTGTAGAAGATGACGGTGTTTCCATGTTGACTACCAGTCATATTTGATGACCATGAAAAGATGATAAACTGCATTTAACACCAATTATTTACATGTTTTGATAGGATTAGTGGATCAGAAGTTATTAAATATTTTAGATCATAGATGATTTTGGTCACCAGTAGCTGTTTGGGTCTTTATGGGTTAAAAGTAAATGGAGTTAAAACCCCAGTGGATATACTTGTTCACCCAAAGGAAAATAAAATAAGAAAATAATCGGTAATGAGATGCTTGCTCATAAAAGGAAAATAAAATAACAAATATTTACTTATCCTGAAGAAAATTTAAATAATAAATAAAGATACCAGTATGGATGTGCTTAGCAAGAGAAAAATATGAATTAGAGATAAATAAAAAGTACTTTTCTGTGTTGTTATAGTACAAAAGTGAAAGCCGTGTTTGACATTTGGATGAGTCATCCTTTTAAGTTTCCTACTGAAGTTATATCTTCAGAGAAATTCGACAACATAATAAAACTCAGTTCAGATGTGTCACTAATATCCTTCAATGAGCCGGATTATTTTGCTCTGTGCATCTCAAAAAGGCAGCCATTTTAATGTTAACCTCCTCAAGAGTATGTTTGTAGATACTGCTTTGCATTTGGAATTGGTGTTAAAAGTTTTAACGCAACATAATTTAGAGATAAACAGGTTGTAAAATCCATGCTGGTGCAACCCAGTCGAAAACTGTCACTTATTTTTACTGTTTGGGTTAAATTACCCACGTAAAAATGAGCAAAGGACAAATCCTGTGTCTGGTTTGTACGAGTGATTCAGTAGGGAGCATTATTACGTATTAAGGCTTGAGACTTGCCCTCTTATTACATTACGAGTGAGTAAGAGTAATGATAGTTGGAAAGAGCATCGTCTTAGTCAGAGACAGTGGGAGATAATTTAAAGAACAACAGCTGGGCAGAGAGCCACAACTTTAAAAGTCAACAGCTTTAAGACACACACACCCCACTGTTCAGCTTGTGACTAAGCCCCTTAGACAAACACATGTAACCCAGAACCACTAGCACTGAATCACACAAGTCCTCAAACACACTCTCTGTTAGTGTAACGCACACTTCCTCACAACACGCATCCACACAAGCAGCAGCAGCAGCAGCGCTTTAAGGGGTGGTAACCAGGAGAGACAGCAGCGACAGCGAAGGGCAAATGAATCTAAACGTCAAGTCCCGGCTTTCAGCAGTCATCAGTCGTCACTCTCTGCTCAGCCAATCACATGAGGTGCCTGCCATGTCCATTCATAAAGAAGCCACACTGCGCTGTCCATGCTGTATGATACCGTATAACCCCCCCACACCCATATGCTCAGTTCATTCATGCCCTCTGCCGCTGAGCAGGAGGAGTGGACTATCTGTGTCAAATGAAACAAAGTGAGACTGGAGCAAAAGAGAGGAAGTCATGCTTTTGTAGAAAAAAAAAAAAAATTCCTATTAACCACAACGACCTATTTTTATCACGCTGCTACACCTCACGTCAGTCTCTTCATTAAGACATTGTCAAATATGTCACGGCACGTATAGTGTTACAGCAGTGACGATAGTACATACCATACATTGTACTTCCCATCTAATCCTGGCCTCAATAAGTAAGTAACTAAGTAAGCCTTGCAGCCGACTGTGAGCCAGACTACTTGACTATGTAACAGTGAATCAGCTCTTTTGTAATGTGATCACATAGTGAGGTAACATTCACACCACCCCGAATGACCATTAGAACTCAGAGCAGCTGACACATTCAATAAGACAAAAAAATTATAGACGGGTATGTCGCGCTTCAAGCTTCACGCTCAGTCACTTCCTCCATTTTTCACATTTCTTTTCAAATGTATTCTCTGTCAGACATTGCTGGCACTCTGCGGGCCGGCACTGGTCTTCCTCTCAGTTCAGTGTGCCTCTCAGCCTATTAAGGATCTGGGAGCAGTTTCTCAACCTTAACTTGTAACATATGATATCCATCAACAGCAGCAGTTCTACTTTCTGGGAGTCTTTCTCCCCTTCTTTCTGTCTTTTTTCACTTACCCATCTGGGTGAGAGTAGTGTTTCCTCCCAGCGCTGACTTTGGAATGGGGGAACCCCCCAAAGTTTCTTTCTCTCTGGTGTCTTTCTTAAAGTTTTCTCCGTTTCTGGGTGTCCTCTCCTCTGTCCCTGCTTCAAAGTGGGATTCTGGGTTCCCCTTCACTTTTACTTGGTCCAACAGTGAGAAAGAGACTGAGAGAGAGAGAGGGACAGACGCTATTGAGTAACAATTTTTCACCCACGTCACTGTCCATGGCTGTGTGGGCAAGTCACACAAAAGTTGCCGGAGTTCAACTCCTAAAAGATTTCATCCTTACATGTCTCCTCATCTCTTTCCCTGTCTTTTTTCCTCCTCCCGTTGCATTCTTCTGAGTGTAATCAGTAACAGGCTTAAAGTGACAGCAGCAGCACTACACAGCCGGCTCTCACACACACATTTTCTCTCTCACACACACACACACACACACACACACACACACACACAGACAGTGTGTGAGGCTCCCTCTGGGCTAAAGGTGATTTCCCAGAGCTCTGGAGACACCACAGCCGTTACACTCGCGATAAGCCCCGCCAAAGTTGCGCTATAACATGTTTCACAGCAGTCTGGCTCTCCTCTCCCTCTCTTTCTTTCACCTTTTACCCTGTCTTCTCTTTCTCAGCCTCTGACTGACACTGTCGGGCATAGTCTCTCACACATACTCAGAACAGACGTTGCTCTCTTATAGTGTGGCTGTTAAAGAGGGGCTGAGCCTATTGCTGCGGAGGCAGTGTCCTATTACACAGATCTCAATTGAGGTTAGAGAGAGGACATCCATTCAGAAAAAACCTAGGAGGGAAGAAGTAGGGGGGGAAAGGGAGGAGGAAAAAAAATGAAGGGCAGTCTCTCCGTCTCTCTGTGTATGTGTGTAAGTGTATGTGTGAGCCCAGGGTCTTCAAAAGCAGGAAACTCCCCTGCCAGAGAGTTGGGGCGTCTGTGGAAAGGACCCGTCTCTAAATAAGGAAAAGGAGGCAGGGACATAAGCAGCACCCCCCCGACCCAATGCTGAAAACACACACAGCGCCCACAGTAGAGGGGTCTTTATGACTTCCAGCCTCACTGGCAGCGCTACACTCTCCACCCATACACACACATAAACAAATACTATATGTGCATCTCCACTGCTCTGTAGGTTAAAGGGCAGCGCTGATCGCACAAGACATGCAAAAGCTGTTATTAATTGAATATTAATGAGTTAAACATGCTCCGGTGATATTGTTTGAGGAAAAACACAGATGAGTATCTGACTTTGACGAGAAAGAGAAAGTACCAGAGTTCACAAGGACACATGAGGATATTAACAATGAGTAACACATGGTGACCACAGCTACCGAAATGAAAGTACCTGTGCAAGGTCATTACCACTGATGAAAACTAATGAAAGAACTAAAACTAGGCATGAAAAAAAAACTAATTCAGGATCTATTGTGTGCTTATAAAACTAAAAGAAAGAAAACAAATTATAAAGACAAAGCCTTGTCCATATATTTCATACATAAGCCTTTAGTGGATATGGAATCTATCTTTCATACATCACAGCAGCCAAATTTGGGAGAGAGTGTATTACTTGAGATTTCATTTAATATTACACAATTTTAAAACATTTTTTTTTACCCTTTTGGGTCTCACCACCGACAACGACCCCACATTATAAAAAAAAGCCCAAACAAAGGAAAACTACACATTATATAAGGGTTTTCAGGAAGCAAAATGCAAAAAACAAAAGTACTAACTAATCAAAACTAAACTCAAACAAAACATCACAATTAAGACCTAATAAAAAAGTTGAACTAAAAATAATCTTGTACCTCAGTTCAGACAGGACAAAGCATGATGGTCACCGCTGACGCTGACCCTAAACTGGCCTTGGCCTTGGTTCACAACCCTGGACTCCACCTCTCTTCCTGGATCCCGGTCCTCACCTACATCCTGCTATTTTACCCCACTTCTATTCTCTGCCACTGAGAACATACCACCTCTGCCAACCACACCTATCAACAGTCCTGTCCTACCCCACCCAGCCCAGCCCTGCCATGCCCCTTCCCTCCTCCCCCCTGGGGTTTAGGGTGGGCTGGGGTTTGAATGGGAGTCTCAAACTTCAGGAATCGCATAGTTGGTTTGTTACTCACAGGAGGCCATGTGACTCATCAAAGGCCGTGCTGCACCCATGCTACGCTCCCGTTACACGTATTGTGGTATGCAAACATGTGTACATGCACTCGCACACAAACCTTTAGTGGTACTTGAGAGCCACCATTGTCAGGCTCCATTCATAACTAGTTAAGTAACCTTGATGAGTCACATAACGCGTTAGGTAAAGTAGTATTTGACCTATATACACACATATCTGCACTGTCACCCCCAACAATGGCACTGATTCCACATGTCAGAGAATCACCACTTTCCTACACAAAAAAATGATCAGTCCTTTTTTTGTCACGAGTGTGAAACATAAAATTAGATTTAAAAAAAAATCAGTCTCTAGTAAATTCTATCAGTCGAAACTCAAATGTGTGTCAAGACAAGAATTTCCAACATCTATAATTTAAATTTTTATGTGGTGATGAAAAGAGATACTTTTGTCTGCAGATTAATTATTAAACTTTCATTTGGGTGTTTCTCCATTTCTATACACGTCTGTTAAATCATGTGACTCATCACAAGGAGTGCAGGAAATACTCTGATCATTTATTAAAAAAAAACGAAATATCACAATCGGAAAATTCCCTGTTAGAAGTAAAAGCCCTGTAGAAAAAAATTACCCATTACAGGCAAAAATATGGACTAAATTACTGGATTATTAAATTTACAATGTAATCAGTATTTTTTAGTGATGAATTAATGTTTTTATCTTTATCTTAGGGCTCATTTTAATGACTGTATAGCTTCATGTATATTAATACATCTTAATTTATTGTCTTATTTTAGATTCATAATATGAAAAACAAATAATGCTACTTAATAAATGCAATGCTAGTACAAGTATTTAATAAACAGTATTTAATAAATGTACTTTTTTTTATATGCCTAAATCACTGCTAGTGTTTTTTAGCGATGTGTTGCAAATGCTTTCAGCGACCCCGATCACAACAACCTATGGCTGTACGTGCACTGTGGATAGAAAACGAGTGGGTGTGGGTGAATCACAGCCTGTCGTATGTTGAGCCAGTGAGGTTTTTGTGTGTTTCTCATTGTGTTCAGCGAGTGCCGCTGCGCCCCGACAGCAGGCTGGGCTCAAGCGGAATATGAGTCAGGTTGAGAGTGGTTAAATGACTCCAGATCCGCAACCAAACGGCACATTTAACCTGCAGGAGTCTCCAGGATGTTTTAGATGTAGACACTGGCATCTATATATTCATTTTCCATTAAATATCAGTTCCTTTCAGGTCAGTTTGAAAAAACAGAAAAAAAAAAAAAAAAAAGTTTTATACCTGCGTTGAGCTATTTCAGCAATTTCACTTGATGTTTGCTTTTCGTTGCCAAAACCAGCAATCTGACAGATTCACAATCTGGTTACTCATCTTCTCTGTAAGCCAGGAATAATGAGTCACTGGGAGCAAAATTCTTCTTTTTTTCATTTTTTTTTTTTTTTCAAGATTAAATATGAACATAGTAATTTTGTAGCATAATAACTGTCTTAACTAAGTAGAAATCCATGACTTTAAACTTAAAAACTACTTAATAATAAGCTAAATTTGCTAGTATAATAATTTTTTGCATCATTGAACATTAGAAATCAAACTACTAACAATGTGTTTTAGTCCAAAACTTGCGAAATGACTAAACATGATTTAGGATTAGCTGCTGTGTCAATGACTGTGATTGACTGTAACACATCTGTATGCTGTTAGACTTTGGAAACAGCAGCGCTCATATCATGTAAGTGTCACTTTGACATTAAAGTTCCTACTTAAGTTTGTCTTAAAGAGCAAAGTTTCACAGTAACTGAGAGCTTTGCCATTTTAGAATGTGACTCAGTCTATTGTGGGCACAAACGGAGCACCGCCTGCTCGCTTTCTCTGGGTGGATACAAGGGCGGAGATGCGTTTCAACACACACGCACAGTGCAGGCGGGGGCCACACACACACACACACACACACACACACACACACACACACACACACACACACACACACACACACATACAATGGAGATTGCAGAGGAAAGGAAACTGGGGATTCCTAAGATTCCTGTGGACAAAAAGGTGTGAACTCAGGCAGCCGAGCAGCCTGGGAATTCTACTGGGTTGGCTGCAGAGGCAGTTTAATGGCTGACCAGAGTCGCTAATGACAGAGAGAGAGATAAAAAAGCTGAGAAGATAAAGTTAAAGAATGCAGGAGAGACAAGGAGACACAGAGACAGATTGAGTTCAAGATACACTGATGTAGAAACAGACACAAGCGAACGGACACATCTGTAAAATGACTGAATTGACAGTATTTAGGAAACAAATAAAAAGAAAACTATGAGCGCTTTAGGTACACAAGTGCTATATATATATATATATATATATATATATATATATATATATATATATATATATAAAGGCTGTATGAGGAGGACAAGCAGTGACAGAATTTGCAGTATATTTCCACACAGATGTCAAAACACTTCTTCTGAATGTCATATAAAATGGAAGTGTCCCGTCCCTTATAGACAAACTGCATGCACTACCATTCTGAATGTATAAAAAGAAGAACAAATAATAGCTCTGTAACACCAAAATTCACCCATAAATCAGTAGAAGTGACATTTTTGGACACTCTGTGCAGCATCTAATATACATTTTCTATATATAAATTTAGCCAAGTGTTCCTCTTTATTATTTCCAGTAACATTTCCATCAAAATGGACACATATATTTTCATATCAGCAACCTTTTTCCTCTAATACTCTGTTGTTTCTTTTATATTTACATTCTGAATTTACAGTACAAGTGAGACTACGGAAATGATGTCACGACAAACACACGCACATAGAGTATGCCACACATAACGAACATAATTGAACAAACGTAACAATGATGTCATTTCATTTACTAAAAACACACACATACACACACACACACACACACACACACACACACACACACTTAGAGACATTCCCTTCCTCACACGGCCAGGGCCAGGCAGGGGTCCACTCGCCGTATTTCCATCTCCTGCTTTTGATTGGTTGGCTGGATGACTTTCTTCATAGATATGTTTATGTGTCTGTGTGTATGTGTGGCACTGACTATATTAGGCCAGCCTGTTTCTAGCATGAGGAGACAGTGGGCACACAGATACAACTGTGATGTCATGTTCACGTTGAGGAGGCATGACTCCATGTCTTATCTCTGTGTTTGTGCGCTTGTTGTACATTGCTTTCCACTGCCCTCGGGTAACGTGTGCACCCGTTTGTTACTGTGTGACCCTGGACTTTTGGCGACACACATGGGGATTGCAGCAGCAGTTAACCCTTATTGGAATGTTGAAATAGTTGGACTGGATAATTATAATAATATATTAGTAATTAATAAATCTGCGAGCAGCAATTTTAGGTTCAAGAAACTGAAGAGAAAGGAAGAAAGTGGTTTAACTGCCAACGAATTATGTCTAAAGATAGTGAGACTGATCTGAAATTCAACAAAATGTCCACAATGTGTCATTTTGCAAAACATATTAAATGCATTGAGGAGCTTATGGATGATGTTCCGAGTTAATTATAGAGATTTAATAACAGGGTTATGGCAAGAGAAATGCACAATGCAGTGGAAAGTGCTAAAATGATGTGAGGTCATTTCTTGCAATTTCACCCACAACTGATCCAGGTTGCTAATAATTATTACAATTAATTAATCAGCATAATGTATTAACAGTGTTGTTAAGTTGTAGCTGTTAAAGCTGGAAATGATTTGACATACTTTTATCCCATTATAGTTTAACAGATGCATCACATTTTCAGGGTAATACTGAGTATATTATATATTAAAGGATCCACTCATCTATTGATCAAATATGGTATTGATCAGTTTTGACCTTATTGCTGTATAATGTAAAATATGATGTGACAGAATCACAGTTCATCTGTTAATGTTGTTTATATGTTTCATAATGTCTCATATATTTGTGTGGCTGAATATGTTCAGCTTAAATGTGTGATCATTTAAAAACGGATTTCTCATTTTCTGGTCACAAAAGGGGAATAAGTAACAACAAAAAGAAAATACTCATACAAACAAACAAACAAACCAAAACACTGGCATCAGCTTTGGGAATTCTTATTTTAAACATAGTTATTATTCCAATCCCTGCAAATACTACCGTATTGAAAAGTGTTTCATTCATCAGAAAAGTGCAAGTACAAGTTGCGAGACTAATCTACATGAACGTGTATAGACAGTTACTTATCATTAAACACTAATAATTAATAATGTAGTGTGAAATAGACATCAATAGTCAAAAAAATATGCAATGCTAATAAAAGAAAAATTATTTTCATAGAAATTGCAACCAGTGTCTTTTAATTTTCTCACCTGAATCATCATAATTTAAAAAAAAAAACAAAAAAACAGCAAAGTTTGGAAAAGTGTTGGAATATCTGGGAACTTAGACTGCAACTACCTGAAATAGACTCAATACGAACATTTGAGATCATCGCTGTGGGCATATTTTGGATCTGCTTTACATTTCATACAACCTGTATGTACTGCGCTGGACTGTATAATTTTGAAAATGTTCAATAAAAAGAATGTTCAAAAAAAAAAAGGAATATATAATGTAAAAGTTCGTTTACAGATACGTGTGCAGACGTGTGCTCTTACAAACTGCCTGACAGTGGAACACACCTGCCCCGTCATTCCTTTCCTCTTCACTCTGGCTTTCCTCTCTGCCCTCCTCCTTCCTCTTCCTCTTCCTCACAGAAGTATCAGAGGAAGAACAGCTACAGTTTGTGACTCTTCATGTCTGTTTCCAACAACATGGTCTACGTGAAGGCAGAGGCTCCTCTCATAGGAAGACATCAGAGCTGAGATCCCAGCCAAGGCGGATCGGGGTCACACTGTTAAAGCATGTGTGTAATAAGATGCAGTGTGTGTGAGGATGACTGTGTCACACACCCGCTCCCCCGCTGGCTGGTGGCTGTCTGCAGACGCCTTCATCCTGACGCTACAGGGTGGAGAAGGCTTCTTATGAAACATTCCACTCTCCCCCACCACGCGTACCAGTGTTTCCTGTTCTCACTTCCCTGCCGTCCCTCGCCTGCCTTCCTTTTCGCCTGTCCCGCCTTTCGTCTCGCCTCATAGTGCCAATGCTATCGTCCGTGCATTTCCCACCGCCCCATCCTCTGCTCCACACCCCTGGGCTGGGCTCCTGACTCGAGCCCCCACACCCCAGACTGGAGGACTCACTCTGGGTTTCCTGGAGAACCACCTTCTATTATCAAACAACTGACCAAGCCCAAAAACACCGCTGCTGAGCTCACTGGGTCATTTCCCCCTCTGAGGACCAACCCTGATGCTGAACCAAACAACCTGAAGATAATAAATATAGGCAACACTAACACCAAAACTATAAACATCTTGAATAATCAGCACTTTAGGTAACTTGAAATGTACTGCAACACACAATATTACTTAGGGACACATGAATGGTTATATAAGAAAGTATTATATGATATGATAAATAAAACACCTTGTACAGTCATGGAAAAAAATATTAGACCATCAAAAGTCACCAGAAATAATGATTATGCAATCAAGTACTAACTCCTGTGTGCATCATGTGACTAAAACAGACCGAAAAGACAACATGGAATGCCTAAAAGCACTGTTTTTGGCAGTACAATGCCATAGCTTTTGCAATACAAGTTAAATTAATGACTTTCTTGAGGTTCAAACATGTTCTATACATGAAATCACCTGGTATTACACAAATGTCATCATTAAAATTAAGTTAGAACTGAAGGGATTTTGGTTATTATCAAGAAAACCATGGAAAATGGCTACATATCAGATCTTAAATTAAACTCTTATGAGCAATTTTTGTTGTTATCATTATATTTGTCCAAACAAATGAACCTTTAGTTGTACCAGGCATTAAAATGAACAGGAAAACAAGGGGTGGTCTAATAACTTTTTCTGTGACTATCTTACAGGCACCAAATATCAACAGTTTTATGATTCTCCAGCAAATTTGATCACTTTCACACATATAATATTCATCATTTCATCTCTGCTGATATCACAGTTCAGTAAATAAATACATACTTTCCCCTGTTTTGTCATTTTAGAAGTACTTTTTTCTTCTTCTTTTACACTAATATCGCTGTACTGTGATACTGTCGTTTATTGTGGCCAAAGTATTTCCACCACATTAATTACCTCTCTTTATCACTTGTTAGGATTTGCAGCTTTTCTTTGTTTACTATAATAATAAACTTTGGGGTTTGGGTGTTGGTTAGATAAACTATTTAATGATCTAACCCGCGGCATTATTAACTGTACCTGGCAGTTTTCACATTTTACCATTTTATAAACCAGATGGTTAAATATGCAACACAGTAATCATCAATGTAATGTTAATGAACATAAGCGTTAAAGCCTTGACTTAAACTGTCGGCCATGCAAAAGCAAAAAAAACAATTTTAAATAACAGGCTGAATATTTCCCTTTGAGGCAAAAATGATCAAATTAAATAGAATATATAGACGCCAAATATTATCACTGAAATAATTCCACATTTCACCGCTGATTATACAAATCATATCAGCTGCAAGTAATAAAAAATAGATCCAAAAATGACCAGTGTTGATACAGAATAGGGATATAATTCATACTTGTCTAAGACCAAGACAAGAAACATGATGATTAACTCAATCACGCTCGCTGTCACTTCTGACTAATGGACTATGCATATGTATGTGCATGCAGGGCTGGAATGGGAGCATGTCACTGACAGATTAAATGGACAGGCAGCATGTATCCCTGTTTTCTCGGCTTCTTTTTTTTTTTTCAGAGAGCAGAAAGTGTAAGAGAGCAAGTGGTTCCAGCAGATGGGGCTGGGTCTGATACGACCATCTGTCTGAGAACTGTGAGGAAATCAGAAACCTGACTGGCTTTTGCTTTACTTATGTGCAAAGATGTCGACATTGAATGCCTTATTGCCTGTTTGTAACAAGTACTTTGTGTTTTGTTTTTTCTTATATTTTATTGTTTTGTTTTTGAAATTCTACAACGCGAAAATTTAGAACATAGTGTCAGTTGTTGTCCTGTATATTGTCCATTGTTTCCATCGATCTTTCGCATGTTGCTTATGATATAAGTAGGGATGTAACAATATGAAAATTTCATATCACGGTTATTGTGACCAAAATTATCACGGTTATCATTATTATCACGGTATTGTTGAAATTGTGCTCAAAATGTTCAAAAAGTACTGATACACACACTGAAAGAATTTAACCAAGTTTTATTAAAAAATAAATAAATAAAAAAAACAAATAAAATAATTGGCACAATGTACCTTCTGTTGCAGAAACATTCAAATATTAACCCTTAGTGGTCTGAGCCTATTTTGTCCGTTTTTCAGTCCTTTTGATTTTGCCTTTATATACTATATAAACAAATGTTTACTATACCCATGTTTGGGATCTGTTTTTTCAGCACAACTTCATCTATATCATCTGCTGATTATGTATTCACTTTTACCTACTGTAAAAACACAAAAAGACAAAAAATACACAAAAAATATAAAATCCAATTTGAAAAATGTATATAATTTATTGCATAAATAACACACAGATGCTTAACAAACCTTTTCAAAGACTTTAAAAGTGAATATTGGTTCCAAATATTAGGTATATAAAATTAAAATTGCAATAAATTAAAACTATACTCAAATATTTGACATAAAAGCAAATCTTTACATAGGGTTTTTTCCCCTAAAAGTGTGGTAATCAAACATGGTTATCATGATAATTAGAATTTAAACGCTAATACTAACCGTCTGCAATTTTACCGCAGTTTATCGTTATACCGGTAATCGTTACATCCCTAGATATAAGTAAGTCTCTCCATGTTGTGAATTTCATCCTCAGTGTCCAATTATTTAGGGTAGGGGGGGGTTCCTCTTTGCACCATTTTTGTGTGATGGCTTTTTTAGGCACTACCAAGAGGATTTTAATCAAATATTTATTCTTAGTTGTTTTGTGTTTTCCTGTTAAATGACCCAAATATAGCACAGAACATGTCCTTGGTAGTTCGTATCCCAATATTTTGCCAAGTTCTTCGCTGATATCATTCCAATATTAGGATAATTTTATACACTGCCAAAAAACATGCACATGACCCACATCCTGCTCACCTTACAACCTCCAACAGGGCTGAGGTAATGATACTGAAGCTTTTTTGATCTTTGGTGCTATAAAAAAATCTCATTATGTTTTTCCAATTTCTAGAATTAGATGTAGTCACTTGAGTTTCACATATTTCATACCATGTGTCGTCACTTAATTCTACCAACAGTACTTTACTCCATTTATCTTGAAGTTTTTCTGTTTGACGCCAATCCCTGATACAGTTTGGATATCACTTGTTCTCCTCTGTTCTTATGTGCTTTATTTTTTTAACCCCCTTTCATTCAAAAACTAACATTTTTCAGTCCTAAATTTCACTGTGAATGTTGTTTTTACTTAACATTCATCTGCTTAAGGGAGAAAATATGTTTGTTGCTAAAAATCTGAACGTAAAGGGTGGAGGTAAGAGCAGGATTTGCGACACTGCAAACATTTCGGAGCCAGACATGACTTACTACTCAAATTTTGTGAGTGATAGTGATACCTGAAGCCATTGGTGCACAAAGATTGAAAGTGGAAGGAAATGTTCAGTGTCCAGATGCACTTCAGAGGTTATGAATTGCAACATTTATTGTATCTGCAACATTTCAACAGTTTATGCTACATTTTGTATGAAATTTAAAACTCTATTTTGTGGAAACATTAATGTGGGTTTAAATGCCATCGTCTTCCAAATAGGGTGAAAAAAATCATTGATTTCAACCAATTATTTATATGTAAGTTGAAGGTGAGTTATTATTATTATTTTTATTATTATTATTATTATTATTATTATTATTATTATTTTTATTCATGAACTAATGAGCTACTGAAATGTACTAAATAAACTCTCTGTTAGTGGATCATCCAAAGACAGCATTACTGAAGAAATTAACAATATTTGCATATTTAGAGAACTGAAGAGAAGATGTCAACGTCAATAATTTCTTACAAAGTCATTGAGCTATTTGTGGACAACTCAATTGAACTCAAACCATTATGTAGAACATATTCCGATGCCTTAGAACACAGGTGTCAAACATGCGGCCTGGGGGCCAAATCCGGCCCGCCAAAGGGTCCAGTCTGGCCCGTGGGATTAATTTGTGAAATGTAAAAATTGCACTGAAGGTATTAATTATTTTAGTTCAGGTTCCACATACAGACCAATTTAATCTAAAGAGGATCAGATCAGTAAAATACTATCATAATAACCTATAAATACTCACAACTCCAAATGTTTCTCTTCTAAATGTAAACATTTTTATGTCATTTTACTGTATTTACACTAAAACAAACAATCATTTCACAAAAAAACACAAATAACCTGAACAAATATGAAAAATTTGAAATATCTGAAGTGTAAGTTTACCAATATTCTGCCTCTTTATTAAATGTTTTGTGTTTTTGTTGATCCACTGTGATCTGTAAGTTGTAATTTTACATGCGTAAATGATAAACTGAGACATAATATTGTTGAAATTGCACTTAGTTTTCTTAAGAATTTCAGTTTGTTCATGTTGTTCACATTGTTTTGAAGGATAGTTGGTAGATGCAAACATTGTCATCGCATAATTTTACTTTTTTCGCTCTAAACCATAGAAGAAAATTTGGAGTTGATATTATTTATATATCATTATGTTATTATTTCACTGGTCTGGCCCACTTCAGATCAAATTTGGCTTAATGTGGCCCCTGAACTAAAATGAGTTTGACACCCCTGCCTTAGAAGATTAATGAATGAGTCATAAGGGGTTAAAATAATTATACATTTGCATTAGTAAAATACAAAACAAAGCCAGCTGCATTAGGTCTTCTAACCTGTTTCCTCCAGTGTGTCTTCTACCTGCAGATACTCCTCTCATTGATTCTCCTGCACAGACACACTCTTCATAATAAACTTCACTGTTTCTTCAAATGCTAACGGAGACAGGAACCTAGCGGTGTGTGTTCTTCCCTCAGTGGTCTCTTGTCTGGGGGCGCTCCGCAGCAGGCTGACTCACAGCCCCGGCCCACTCTTCCTTCCCACTCCTCCCTCCCACACAGCCCTTGCCGTACCCCAGCGTGGGAGGCAGTGCAGCCCAGGACCAGAGCCTCCGGCTGGGCACACACACACACACACACACACACACACACACACACACACACACACGGGCAGCACGGGCCCACGGCTCTGGAGCTTTGGCTTGCATTCCCCTCACCCACACAGAAACAAAAACACACGCACACGTAGCACACACTGCCTACCCACATGCAGTACCCATACTGATTTTAGAGCACCTCTTTAATGATGTCATGTGCCTTACATCTGAAGCGAGCAGAGGCAGGGGAAACATGTGGGAGTGTGTGGGTTGTACAGTATGTGCACATGCTCTGTATGCGTGGTTGTGTGTATTTGTGTGTGATACTGATTTTTTTCATATACATTAGGTACACTATGATGTTTTATGTACACATGTGCACTTGCCTACTGTGAGTAAAGAGTTTTTAACACTGTTGAGGTCAAAAGGTTGGGGTTATTTTTGGATTCAAGCTACAGGGGAGGATTTTCATCTAAAGAACTGACAGTGATGATGAGGTCTCCTTAGATATAGCAAAATATGACTAAATCTAGCATCTTATGAGAAGAATGTATTTGAGTAGAGTTAAGGTACTGATGTAGTTTTGTATCTGTAAGAGTTCAAACATTTCACCCCCAATTTAACACAGGAAATCCTGGTAACAGCCTGCATTAACTTCAACTTGGTTAAAAAAACAAAAACAAAAAAAAAGTCAGTGTTTGTTTCTTACCAGCAGGACAGAAGTCCTTGATCGCCAGCCTTTGTCTCCTTGACAGTGATGTGCATTAGGAAGATTTCCAGCTGTGAAAAGCAGGTGACAAAGGAACATGTCACTCTCATATAACTCAGCCTTTTCAACTGTTACTGTACCATCATGGACACCTTCATGGAACCAAAATCCAGAAAACATTTTTACAAGAACACAATGTCACACGTCGTAGGATGCCTGTACTGAGAGAAATAATAATATTCAGAAGGGCCAGATTGCTCATTAGAATATCTCACATTTGTGTGTGGGCGAGCTTTTAGCAGTCTTTCTCCCTCTAGTCCCCAACGCTCTTCCAGAAACACTGTTCTCTGTCCAATACCAACCGAGATCCTAACCCCAGTCTGTCCGTTAAAAAAGTAAATCCAAGCACTAACTTCTGTCCAAGTTTCAAGTATAGAGTGTAGTGTATGTTGTTAATGTTTGAGTCATATCCAACGACTGTACCAAACCCCTAAAAATGCCCAGTCTGCACCAGGAGAATACAATGTTGAAATGTGACAGTAAAATCAATTCATGGGTTCTCATAATTTGCATCATCACTGTAAATTTGAACAGTATAGTCTATGTAAGGAGAGATAAACATATTGATGCATCTGCCAAAAAAAAAAAAAAGAAGAAAAAATCAATTCATTGGGAAAAACTGAGAGCAAACTGTACTAAACTTCAGGTGAATGTCATACCCTGAATCATAATGAATTATTATGCTTTACATATACAAAGAAAGATCAAATACATGTGAATCATTATTATTATTAGTGATCCAGCTCTATACATTTATACCCACTGAGTTTTACATGTTCAACACGTGTCACAAGTGCCCCCTGTTGGATACAGTAAGGTTTTAATTATAGTCCTGTAGAGACTCCAAACAATTAAAAAGAAAATAGGAACATGAAAAGCAAGAACAGTCAGTGGTTGGATTTAACATGAAAATATACATCAGTACAACCATGCATGTGTGTGTGTGTGTATGAGTGTGTGTATGAGTGTGTGTGTGTGTGTGTTAAACAGCAGCGTTCCATCAGTGATAGTGGGATTTCTTAGAAAGACAATGGAGTCACAATAGGTCAGTCGATCAAAGTTGTGCATTATCTCTCTCTCTCTCTCTCTCTCTGTCTTTCTCTGTCTTTTTCTTTCTCTCTCTCTGCTCTCCTTGTCTATATCCGAAGTCACGGGGTCTCCCCCGGGGTAAACGCATTCCAAAACACAAGAATTTCCTCCAGCCCAACTCACATACCACATCTCTCTCTCTCTCTCTCTTGTCCACGCGCACATGAACACGTGCGTCCAAACACACACACACACACACACACACACACACACACACACACACACACACACACACACACACACATGCACAGTGCACAGTGGTCATGCCACAGCCAGCATAGACCACACACTGTTGCTATGCCATGCTCAACAGTCTCACCACCACATGGCTGCGCGCAATCGCACAAACAACGCGCACACAACTTATACATCATCATAAAAACCGCAATAAAGTGACATTTAATGCAAATCGCTTCAAATGCGCTAGCCATTTCAAATCCTGACCCAAACCTAGGCTTTTCTGTTTGTCCTGCTCTCCCTGTGCCACCGCCTGTGTGTTCCCAGTGTCACACCAGTATAACCATCAGGATTTCACTACCTGTGGGATAGTCTCTGGTCTTGCACAGAAGTTGCAGATGAAAAACAGCCCGATTTGCAGACCTTCTCTTCGAATGCACCGCTCCTGGATCTATCCGACACACACACACTTACACACATACACACATATATAAAATAATAATAAAAAAAAATTGTAGAGGCAACAAAAATCATCGAGGGCTGAACAAAAAGTGTGCGTAAAAGCAGACGCACGCACAGATATGCGGCCGAAAGAGGAGGATCGATTTCTCACACCTCTTGCATTTGCTGTGACTATTCTGCTCTATTACTCATCCGATCTGATCCGAGTCCCCTTCTCTCTCTCTCTCTCTCTCTCTCTCTCTCTCTCTCTCTCTCTCTCTCCTCTCTCTCTCTCTCTCTCTCTCTCTCTCTCTCTCTGTTGTATCTGTCGGTGGATTGCCTGACATCCACCGGGGCTTTTTACCGGATCGTTCTGAAATGCCTCTGCCTGTGGTTGTGCTGCCTAGGCTCGGACTGAACACACACACTACCCACTCCGCATCACACGGCCGCAGCTTCGTCACTGCGGCGGCCGAATGTCGACCTCAGCCCGCAAGAAATCCCCCCCCACCACCCCCTCAGGCACCGGGGACGGTCCCCGGTGCGCCCTGCGCCACCGTGGACACTCATAACACAAGAGTGATGACAACAGATAGGCAAAAGGTAAAAAGAGTGCAAATCAAACATTAGAAGAAGACAAAGGATAGTTTAGGTAGAAGATCCTGGATTAAGAACTATTCATTTTGGGGTATTTATCACTAGAATTTATTAAACTATCGTGCGTTTTTTTTTTTTTTTTTTTCTATCACATGCCCAAATCTTATTTTCTGAAAAGCAAGAAAATGTAGACGCAAAAACAGGTAAATCTCCGTATTATTAGATCTGCTATTGTGATACTTAAAGCACTTAAAGAATAAGAACCAAGCGCAAAAATACCATGTTACAAATTCAGATGAATGTCCTCAGCCCAAACAGAATAAAACAATTATTAGGGTTTTTTTCAGTGATATATTTATACTTTGCATAATAAAGTATAAATCTATGGGATAAATCCAAATTTCACTTAAAGATGACCTGAATGAATCTTGCAGAGCTCTTTTCTCTCTGGTTATCTGTCTGTAATTAAATACAGCATCTATATATGCACATATTTGGGAACACCTCAGCAGGTTCAAATAGCTGAAATACTTTAAAGAATGTAAGAAATGTAAAACTGGCATTGTTAAAAAAAAAAAATAGTGTTCAGATAAAGCAGCTCAGCAGGAAACACACATAATGGCATATTTTTGCAACAATAAAGCAAAAGAATGTATTTAACATAGAACATTAAACACCGACATAAGCTGTGGATGTTTGTCAGTTTGAATAACTGTCCTAATCTCTCCCCTGGGGAAATACACCTGCACTGGGATTGTACCTGCGCAGCTAAACACATGCGTCTACATTTGTATGAATTTCCTTTCGAATATGTGAGACGATATGTCATTTCTCACCTGCTTTCTTCCCCTCTTTTTCTTGCAGGCTGTCTCATCACTTTCAGTTTGAGAGTGAGAGTGATTTGTTACAGCGATCTGGGAAATTAACAAATGTTTTCACTGGTTGTTTTCTCGCTCCACTGGCACAAGTTGAGGAGGTATGAGGTCTCTAAACCACACTGACAATATTACCAGCATGATGACTAGGTTCATATTGTGAAATTCCCTGAATAAATTACTGTGCCCACTCTTTCTCTTATCTAGTTATGAGTACTGTTATGAGCATAGTTTCTGGTATTTGGGATGGGTATTTCTTCAGTGTAAACTTCCCAGAAATATTTTGTATTAAGACTATTTTTTTTTTGTATTAAGTCATATGATGAAATTAATTTAACCCCTTACATGACAGGTGAACAACTGGGACTTTAACATAATATACATTTATGTAGATTTGTCCTGACTGATGATGAAATCTAATAGAAAGAGTGGAAAGCGCGTCGTTTCACATCTATTTTATTTAGTCGTTTTTAATCCAACTCTAAGCTATAGCTGTGGTTTCTTGTGTATTTACTGAACAGAGATATCTGTCTTATACCTGAAAATCTTAAATATTATAATTTTTAATTCACTATCATCATCATGCACTGTCATCATTACAACAGATGAGCAGGAACCTAGATGTACATTTTTGCTGCGTCATCCTGAACCAAAGAAATCTAGAGCGTAACCTTTCCCCCAATGGGATTAAAGTAGTAAATCAATTCTGGGAAAATTAGTTTTGCATTTGATTGAAAATGACATCTTCGAGAAACACTCAATGATGACTCAAAAAACATATAAAAAAAGAAAACACACACCAGTGTAAAATCTTTCCCTGCTGTACATTTAAAGAGAAAGCAGGGAGGATAATCCCTTACTTTTCCCTTCATGTTTCTCAGCAGAGGGTCTGTTTTTTTTCGATTTTGCCTCTGTATTGATCTGACTGAGAGTGAGCAATATTGATTCCAGGTTAGATCCTCGTCCCCACGTCACAAGCTGGTTGAGCTGCAGCAGAACATCAGAGGGACCGGTAAGGCTTGACCTGTAATGTTCACTGAACTCCAGTCCCCTTTGGTTTGACCAAGCACAGACAACAAACACCTGATGAAATCACTACTTCAGTATATCAGACTGGCTTTGAAGTCAGAGATAAAAAATGTTTGCAAGGGCATGTTTTTACGTCGCAATGTTAGATAATGTATTGTTTTGTGACGGCAGCAGAAAAGATGAAACCGCAGTGCTTCTATGGAGGCTTTGAAAACGGCGGAAAAAAAAATCAGTCAATTGTTGGAAACATTGTAAAGTTCAAGATTGGTGGAAATTTTAACATTCTTTCCATTGGTAATGGAGTCCGTAAAATGGCACTTTTAGAGCCAAAACGCTTTATCTCAAACGTTACAACGGTAATCTTCCGTCAAGATGTGGGCCCTGAGTTGGCCAATTGCAATTTTATGAGTCTGTTTGACACCTCAGTCCTGGTTGATGTTTTACATATGACGCCTGAAAGAATGGAACGCCGCTCTGTCATTCTTTGTCACCTCCAGAACACCTCTTGAGCTACTGGTGGTTTCAGAAATTCAAGTCAGCGGTGTATCGTAGAAGTCAATGCTCTACCATTGGAGTTGCTGGTGTACTGCAGTGGTGGTAATGCTACAGCACCTCCACCAGTTTTTCAGTCCTGGTATGTTGGCTCTCAGGCCCATTGTGTATATGAAGGCAGAGGTGTAGTATGCGTTTTCACTGTCTCCTCCCTGGGAATTCCCCTCTGTTCCAGGCTCTAACAGCCTGTTGCAGCCGCAGCTGTACATATGAGTGTGTGTGTGTGTGTGTGTGCTGGGATGTATACACACTTTAGAGTTCAGTTATTCACATTTCAGTTTAGTGCGCGTAGGCATGCGTTAATGTAAGCGTGCATGTGTGTGTGTGTGTGTGTGTGTGTGTGTGTGTTTCCTCCCTGATTCCCAGGGTTCTGCGGAGTTAAACCCTCTTAAATGTCCCCCTGGCTTTTGTCCTCACGTTTCAGCTGAATTTCCCCGCATTCATCCCACCATTCAGACTCTGGGTGTTCGAGCGCTCAGGAATGCACTGGGTTTGACAGGCGCCTGAACTGTGTGTGTATGTGTGTGCATGTACATGCGTGTAAATGAGCATACAACAGAAATAAAGACGAAGAGGTTCGGAAAAAGGGGTGGATTTTTTTTTCTTCCTTTTTTCCTCCACCTCCTTGTGATGCAAAGGTGCTCGGTTGGACTCGGAAACACACAATCACCTTACCTTTGCACACACATACTTTTCACCTTTCTATACACACACTCTCTCAACACCCACACACACTTCGAGTCACATGTGCTCTCACTCAAAGAGAGCTCTGCACCCACTCACCCTGACACCCACACAACCACCCACACACTCACGTGCACTGCCAAATAGCTCTCACTCTTTACCCTCCCACCCCATCCCCTCCTCACGCACTACCACTGAGCACACACATGTACACACACACACATGCACTTACACACGCAGTTTCACACTCAGTGCCGGGCATGCGCCTGATCTGGTTTCCTCTTTGCTTTGTGAGCGACCCGCAGTGATAAAATAAACACAAATACGTGATAATCACATTCCAGACATTTCTCTCCTGCCGGTGGGAAGTTTCAACTGGTTTTCTGCAAGAGTTGGTTTGATGGTGTGTGTGTGTGTGTGTGTGTGTGTATGTGTGTGTAATGTGTGCAACCCCGGAGAGAAAAAAGGAGAAAGAAAATGAGAGAGAGGGAACAAAGAGATCTGGGGCGAAGTCTCACACATTCCTCAGTCCTGCCAATATCCTACCAGTATACTAGACCATCACAACTCCACACACACACACACACACACACACACACACACACACACACACACACACACACACACACACACACACACACACACACACACAGGCACTCACACATACACATGGCAAGAGTTTCATCTAAACAAAATCATCTCATTTACACTTTATCTGTGGCATCAAGTTGAACTCAGACAATTCCACACATTTTTTGCAAATCACATCATGCGGCATTAAAAACAAAAAAAACTTCAGCTGACAATGGCATCATCAAACACACACACATAAATAACAGAACTTTATGGGATGTAATAGCTGGAAAACAACACAAAAAAAGCAGTTCTTTCAATATCAATTATCTGAACAAGAAAAGACAGTCCTACCTTGCGTTATTACTGATTGATGTGTTTTTTGTTTTGTTTTGTTTGTTTTTTTTAGAAAGAGAGTCAAGGAGATAGAAGCAGTGAGAAAGAGGCTGTAAATGTGAGAATCAGACTTAGACGTACACGGGACTTACCTGAGCACATGGCCCACATGGCATGCACACTTCCTCAGTCAACACGCTTTGTTTCTCCTCCTCTCTGCTGCTGCATGCTTCCCCTCCATCTGTCTGTCTCTCTGCGTCTCTCTTCTTGTCTTTCTCCCCCTTCCCTTCCCTCTCCTTTGCTTCCTCTCTCTCTCTCTCTCTCTCCCTCCCTCTCTCTCTCTCTCTCTCCTCCCCTCTTGTGCTGTACGAGCCCTCTCCTCTTCACTGTGCTGCTCTCTTCAAACTTAATTGGTTTTTCTGTAAAATAAAAACAACTTGCATTTTTTCGCACCTCGCTCCTCTTCTCGGGCTCTTGCGCTCAATAAAGTTGTCCCTCTTTATGCAAGTGAGAGTGATCCATGAAGGCAGTCTTAACTAGAATGTCTATCTCCTCCCCCCTATACCGCATGGTGTGTGTGCGTGCATACATGTGT
Organism: Sphaeramia orbicularis; assembly: GCF_902148855.1. Classification (NCBI taxonomy): domain Eukaryota; kingdom Metazoa; phylum Chordata; class Actinopteri; order Kurtiformes; family Apogonidae; genus Sphaeramia; species Sphaeramia orbicularis. Next base: position 28,655,554 of record NC_043977.1, on the reverse strand, counting down.
GTGTGTGTCATTCACCCTCCACACATATGTCTTTTAATATTTTCTCGCTTTATTTATTAGCCTACCTTTTCCTTTCTCGGAGCTTTTTCCCCCTATTTTATTATAATTATTTTTTTTTTTACCTCGTACTGATTCAAGAGCTCACACATGAAACATAAAACCTGCACGCTTATTAAATTGGAAAATCTAAGTCGAGCATAGAGCTTGATAGACATGAAATTACAAGTAGAATACAGAAGGACGGTGATAGACAATTGGTCATACAGATGCAAACAACCTTGTAGAGGCTGCCTGGCATCTTCTCCTGTGAAAATCTGCGCGCTCGCTTGAGAAAAAAAATGTTTTCACACATTAATTTTGAAGCAGGCTTTTCTGAAAATGCAACTGCTATTTAGAATAAAATTTGAAGCTTGAAAGAAATTTTATATTTTATTCCACTGGCAACAGAAAAGCACACTCTCCGAAGTAAAAAGAAATACAGTTTTATACTCTTGTAAAATGAAATTGTGAAAATGTAACTTTCCTTGCAGTGTATAAACCCGATACCATATGGTTCCACTGGATATAAATCTGTGCAGTTATAGTGAAATGTTAAAGATAAAACACATCTGCTCTCATGTCATTATTAAGTTTATTCTATATTTAACCATAATTTCCCCCTAAACCTGATCAAATGCTTCGAGTGTTGGAAATATTACCATAAAAACGCATGACGCAGAATCAGATCTGCAGACCTTTGTTTCATCTCTCCTCCTAGTTTCCTGTAATTTTCCCTGATGACCCTATAAAATAAATGCAATAAAAAATCCTGTCGTGCTAACATGTCACACACAGATCACTAACTCCAAGCTGAACAACATGTAGATGATGTAATTTTTCCCAAGCGTCCATTATTCATTAAAACATTTCCTCATTTTACTGATAAAAATGTAATCTTTGCAGCATTACATTCCTGCCAAAACATATTTTCTGTCACAGATTAATAGCACAAAAAGTAAATGTTAAAAGGGTGGTATCCCTGTGGGCTGTGCTTATGTAATGGACCCAAAATAAGTAAGTAACATCACTTCATCCATTGTACATGTTCTGTTTGATTGTTAAATCCTACGTTATGTGGCTAAAAACTCTCCTGACCTCTACTTTAACCTCCCATATTAATAATGCATTAACTATCAAACAAGATTCACCAAGTATCTATTAGGATAATTATGCCTTTTTCTCAGTGGTCAATTGTTAGCCTATTATCTGACAAATACAGGGCACACATTAAAGTTGTGTTGTTTGAGAAAGTGTATTAATAAGATTATTTTTCAACAATATAATGAGCCCTTTTCTTGTTAAAAACAGAAGTCCGTATTCCTCAGATTTCCATGATTAAGCAAATGAGCTGTAATTTCCACAGTTTATCAATCTGTACCTAGATTTGCATGTGGACAGTTGTGACCTCCACCTGGTTCGGAGCCTGAAAAAAACAAAACAAAACAAAAAAAACGCTAAAAGATGGTTTATTATTGCCATAAAAAAAGGTGCATTGATTCAGTGACAGTCACATCCAGCAGCCAAAAGCCTCCCTGCTCTGGATGCAGAGAAAGCGAGAAAACACATACATGTGTTGACGTTGTAATCAGAAATTCCAAACGTGGTTTAGAAGGGCAGCGGCAACCCAAACACAGCTCAGGGGGCTGTGAAAGGGAATGAATGTTGTCCATGATTTTGCCGTTGTCTTTTCCATTCCCCCTCCAAATATTATCCCATGTTTCCACCAGCTCCATAATATTATGGAAGGGAAGTAGATGGTGTATCTGGGTACTTGTGAAGCGCTGGCTTTTACAGTCCGGTGCTTATGTGTACCAAATCTGACAAACAAGAAGAGCATTTGTGCGTGTCGTCACACAAATCGTGTTGGTTTTCTTTTTGACAGAAATTATGGCAATCTGACATCTAAGCCAAGGGAATTTCCTCTAGTGCGCTCTGTAACGTCACTTAATGACATAGAAGCACATGAGTCTGCCATTATGGTATACAGCCTACCCATCAGTCAACAGGAGTCAGAGGAGAAGGCTAGAAACTAACAAACAAGGCAGGCAGGTTGATTTTTCAGGATTTTTAAGGCTCAAATCGCACCCTGGTTGGGAGTAACATGTTACAAAAGTATTTATTTTTATTTGTTTTTTAGCATCAATAGGCAAAAATCCATGCTAATGTTTCAGTATATTAGAATTCAAGTAATTTGAGAGGAAACAACATGTTTTCACCTACTCTTGGCCAGTGTTGGGAGCAGGGTGTGATTTGTTGGGGGGAATGGGGGATCCCCCCCCCCCACACACACTTTTTTTTTTTTTTTTTTTTTACATCCCTACTTCTGCTCAATGAATTTCATTCTCGGGGGCCGACAACCAACCAATTGAAATAACAGGCGAGTTGTGACTGAGTTTTCTTATACCTATATTCTACAGTACTGGCACTAACGTTCACCTGAACTGAACTGTCGGCAGTCTCAGAATTCGCGAATGTCCCCATGCACTGGGGCTCCGTAAAGGGGGGTTGTGTGTGTGACAAATTCCTGGGGCCCAGCATTTGTGTGTCCAGTTAGAAGTTGTGAAAATTTTGTGTAAGATCCGCTGAGAGCGTTAGTTACATTAGTTATGGACCACACCCCCATGTATATAACTGCCCCCCCCCCCCCCCCCCCCCCAGCTCCAACAAAAAGAAACATCCCCCCCTCTGGTTTTTTGACAATTCGCACCCTGGTTGGGAGTAACGTGTTACAAAAGTAAAACATTACAGCAATGGATTACTCTTTGCTGTAACGCAGAAGTGTAAGGCATTACTAATCACTTTTCAGTAATATTTTACTCAATACGTGTTCAATAGCGCTTGCGTTACAACACACTTTTTGCCCATAATTTAATAACACAAATGAAAACAAAAAACAAAAAAACAGTAAGACCGTGAGACCTTAAGGGATCAAAAATGCAGCAGAAAAGTTCTATTTCCTGTTGGTGTTCAGCCAATGGGTGACGCGTGCTCATTACTACCATAACCCTGCTTTCACAAAGTTAGTTAGCATGACCTATGATCAGCAATGACAAAGTAAGCTAACATTTCCATTACTAGTTAGAATTCTTTATCTATAAAGGATTTATCTATCGGCTTCCTCGGCCCCACACCCCCTGTTTGAACATGGAAAATGTTGAGCATCGTAGACCACGTTACTTACTGAGCTATCTGTCCACATGTACTTTGGGGCACAAATGTACACATCCCAAGGCTCTCCTATCTATTGCGGGGGGGGGGGGTTGGATTCTACTGCGCACATGCCATTTATGAGGAGAGTCTGTATGTAACTTAAAAGTAAAACAGAAGTCATGTAATGCATTACAATTCTGGGACAGTAATATTGTAAGGTAAGGAATTACTTTTAAATAACAGTAACAAGTAATCTGTAATGTATTACAGTTTGGAAGTAACTTGTACAACACTGCTCTTGGCTGTGTTTTCAGGCAGTAGAAAATATAGATGGAAGCCAATTATAGGTTTTTCCAGAAAGGACTTGACTTGATCCTGATGTTAGTTTACATCTGCAGTGGGTGTCCAGGGTCTGGGGTAGGCAGCGGGGGGTGTCTAACACCTGCTCTACAAGCAACTCTGTTCAGCAGATCTACGCTGGCCAGGGTGCATACTTTCATGTCTGCCTTCATACATTCAGACCCAGTCTTCCTTGGTCTCTCACATCCTCTGGAGCTGGGAATCGCCATGCTCATGACTGTGTTTATACATGACGTGGTGCCCATACCATCTTAGTCGCCTGGTGCGTAGAGCCGTTGTCATCTCCTGAATCCCCAGCGTTGCATGTACTTTAGCGGAGGAGACATCATCATGCGATTTAATGCCACAGATCCAGTGGATCATGGATCTGTCATTTCAGTGAAGACTCTGTAGGTCTGGAGCTGTAGGCGCCCAAGTTTCCCTTCCATGCAGTAAAGCAGAGTAGACACAGACGCTGAACACTTTTCCTCAGGTCATGAGAAAAACATGCTTAGATGTCAGTATTGGCAGGAGTTTCTTGAACTTCCCCCAGGCAATGCTACATCTGGTAATAATGGCTATCTTACATCCTCCACCGGCACTCAGCATATCACCAAGGTAACAAAAACTGGCTTCAACATCGAGCAGAGTTCCATCCACTTCCACCTGAGTGACTGGTCTCCCATCAGTTGGCAGGGGGTTATAAAAAACAGCCATAATGACCAATTGCACTCAAGACTCAGTGTGTGATGCATCTCTATCTGACTTTCATCAAACCACAGACACAACATGGCATCTACTCTAACTGGGATGTTTTAGCATCACTTTGTTGCTGAGGCATGAAAGGTTGTCATGTTATCTACCTTTACTTACAGTTTTACGGTTGTATTATCAGATTCTGAATTCTTCTCTTTGGCTGATTCATGCCTATTGGAGCTTTCATTTCCTCTGAAGATGAGTGCAAATAAACCTGATGGATATTTGCACTAATCCTGCATTTGCACTGTAATCCTTTTATACGGCACTATTGGTTTTTACCCCTTGGCCATCTTCTGGCCACAGGGATATTGTAATTGTTTTGTTGTCTGTCCATCCGTCCATCTGTCCATTCAATGACATAATCATCATCATTACACTATATTTGGACGATATGCTTTTTTCTTTTATTCTGTATTTTTACACATATATTTATTCTTTAATACATGAGAGCTATTGATAAACTGGAGTGAAATCCCTTACTTTTTGTGCACAAACTTTCCCAGTAAAGCTGATTCTGATTCTGATTGTGTTCAGAATAAGTCAAGTACAAGATTTTGTGTATGTTTTTTTTTTTGTTTGTTTTTTCTTTGTCTTTTGATCAAATTTTTGACTTTAGACGATGAAAAACCAATTGTGGATTTGGTTTAAGTACCAATAATTACATTGTGATTTTTCTTAATATCATCTCTGTAGACTTTTTCTGCATTAAAACACCTGCGGTATCTTTCCATACTTGCACTGTCAGAGTCTAAACCTAACCATAAAAAGTTTAATAATACTGTCATTCTGAGAAACAGTTGTTATTATAGTCTCATTCTACTCTGTCAAAAATACAAAAGTGCTGTAATCGTAACAGTGAGACATAATGTCGGTCATTCCCGTGAAATAAACCCTGACAGTGTGAAGTGAAGGATAGTCTGACAACAAATATTGGCTTAAAACTGAATTTAATGATTTTAACATGACCTCCAGAGTCTATGATCAGAACTGTGCACAGAGTAATGGTCTGATATATGCAAACAAACAGACTGTAGAATCAGAACCACTGATCAGAATGAGGATTTGAAGGCTATGGTTCAATAAAACACTTTAACAGCTGCACATCAAGAGATGCTGATGTGAAACATAATGGTTCAGAATACGTATATATATAAAAATATATTTCAAGGTCATGAATTTTGGGAATATATTCATATACATATCATTTGCAGAGGCACCTTTGTTTCCATTATTTAAATGCTGTGTGGTCAAAAATAAGGGTTGGATCCTAAAAGGAGTGGACAACTGAGTAAAAATTAAATGTTATGAGTTCAATTTTCCTAATTTTAGTGAGAAGGCAACTCAGTCTATTTAGCACACAGCCTTCACCTCAGTATGCCCATTTGATGTTACTTTATACTTTTACACTGACACTTTTCATAGGGAAATACTTTTACTCCGACATTAAATTAGCACTATATTACTAAAGTTACAGTACAGCACAGACAACATTATAATGCTTCTAATTTACTCTTGCATAATCATTAAACATAATGATACAACATCTTGAAAAGAATCATTCTGTATAGTGAGTAGGTCCTACTATTTATACTTAAGATTCAATTTTGCTGAAAATATCATATTTTACTGATGTCTCATGTTGATTTCAGGAGTATTTTTGTCCTTTTTCCACTTTTTCTTCCGTGAACCATCTAAATTCTTATACCACCTCTGCTCTCTGAGAATCAATAAAACAGACACCGACAATGAATTGAGTTTCAGGAACTGTTTGTTCAACAGAGTCATATCATAAAACATTGAGATCCTTAATATGAAACTCATTTTTGGTTCAGAAGTGTTGACATTACATGGTGCACAGAGAAACACTCATATTTTATTTTGGTAATCAGGTTGGTTTGAAGGCCATGTTCGCCAACAATCAAGGCACAATAAGTGGTTTCATGGTGTGCTTTTCTTTTGTGTAGATGATTAGAAATTCTTTGGTAACAGCGTTTCTACTAAATGACCGTCCTGTGTGCCCACCACCTCTTTTGCATCCACCTTTTTCCTCAAGCCAGCTGTGTTTGTGAGTGTGTGTGTGTTATAGATGGTGTGTTTGTGGGAGTGTGAGGGTGAAGGAGGACCACTCTGCGTGGGCTGAACAGTGCTCGGGCTTTCTCTGCTGTGGTGTTAATAGGCCTTTTTCTCCCCTCTGCGGGACACAGAGAGCTGTCATTTACATGGAAGTAATGGAGTGATGGAGAAGTGGATGAAATATGTGTGGGCGAACGATGATGACGGCCTCACACCTCTCTCTCTCTCGTTTTCTCCCTACTCTTGATTTTCTTTAGACTTTCTCTCCTTCACTGCCTCTGTGTTCTCTCCTTTTCTTACATCATATCAAGACATTGTTATGATTGTTGCCAATCAGAACAAAACCTAAACCCGAAAAGTAATGTATTAAAAGTCCTTGACAAGACTCTTTTTTTCGTGTTTCTGTCACAAGACTGATCCTTCAGAGTCCAACAAAGAAAGGTAGTGTACCCAGAGTGGTTTCAGAGAATGAAATGTCTCTGCATACTAATTGGATATTATTTCATAACATATTAACAGTCATTTTGTTATCAAAGAAATTTGGCTTTCCTGGCAATGGCAGCGTGTCAGTGGCTGAGCTTGACTGCCATCCAAACACATGGGAGAATGAATTCACTCTGTGGGAGAGTAAAATAGCCTGGGTGGAAGCGAAGGCAATCATCCAGCCAAGCTGCTAACATGAATTTTGTTGTTCACTAAATGAAATGAATTTCATTTAAAGGGTATAATTGTTTTTGGGCCAGTTGTGTCAGCAGTAGTACTGAAATAAAGGGATTTTTTTGCAAGAGGAATAACTTTTCAAAGTAATTCTTGGATTAATTCTTCTTATCACAAACATGGGAACTGTTTAGCAGTGCAGTCTTGTTCCAAAAGAATAATTTTCAGTCCTTCGCTATTTTCAGTCATTGTTCTCACAGGGTCTTTATTCAGCAGTATTGTGAATCTGCTTACAATTCAATGAATTCCATATTTTTTGAAAATGAGTTTTCTTCTATATGTAATTTTACATTATATTTAACCTCCTGACACCCAGGTAAAGGTAAAAAAATTGGCTTTTTTTTTTTTTTTTACATTAAATAATTGCCCTGAATGAAAACAGCATGATGCAACAGTTTTTTCACATAATGGAATATCCTGCATTGTACAGCATTTTTTTTTGTTTTGTTTGTTTGTTTTGTTTTTAAGTAAAACTGTGAAACTCTTGTCCCCTACAGAGGACAAAAATGCATTGCTGGGTATCAGGAGGATATATATATATATATATATATATATATATATATATATATATATATATATATATACATACATACATATATATATATATATATATATATATATATATATATATATATATATATATATATATATATATAATCATTCAAAAAATGTATCTTGTTGTGTTACAGTCATACATTTCCTTTCCTTCATTAGACAAAAGGATAAAAACATGAAAATCATCATATTAGCAGAACAAAACCTGCATTTTCCAACATGATTTGTAGTTTCTTTTTCACCAAAAAAACCCAAAAACATACAGTACCTTCAAATATTTTGAATGTTGAAACCAAAGAGTAAACATCATGTTTTTTTTCCTCCAGAAAAATCAGATCTTGTTTGAACGTCATGTTCATAAAGCAGAGGTGTTTTGACTGAGAAAGGTACTTTTGACTCTTTGCTGAGGCGTCGTGTAAATGAGGTCTTAGATGAAGGGATTGTCCATGGGGAAGTTTGGGATGGTTATGGTGACCGTAAATGACACCGCATGTGAAGAATTCACTTACACTGAATTTTAAGAAGATGCATTTCTCTGAGTTGAGTTGGATGTTGGTGAATGAGTCTTACCAGGCAGATGAAACAAAAACAAGGAGATATTTTGTGAAAATGAAACAACATTGATGTAAGTGGTGTCTCTATATTTATAGGACATCTGACGCAAGTTTGTGTTTTTCCTCTTTAACCCATAAAAACCCAGTTCTACTTTTGTGGCAGCTCTCTCTATCTAACCTTTCTTAAGTGATTTATAAACACTAATTGCAATTTTATACTTTTTATTTTGTGCTTTTTCAGTGAATATAAGGTATTTTCCTATATTTAATTTACTGATCATGTAAATGTTCATAAAATCTCAAATTAAAGTTGAGGGTTATTAAATCAAAAGTACCATACCATACCATACTAACGTTATTTATGAAGCACTTCAAAAATTTTACAGCTGGCCAAAGTGCTGTACACAAATCATAAAAAAAAGCAAATAAATAAGTAAAACTGTGATAACACAGGATGTAAAGGAGGCTAAGAACAACAAAATACAACCATCATAAAACTAAGACAAATTAAAATCTGGTAATGTAGGAAATCTAAAAATAAATCTCACTCATTGATTAAAAGCCAAAAAGAAAAAGTGCATTTTTAGACCGTATTTAAATACAGGGAGAGACTGAAAAGTAGAGAAAACTGAAGAAAAAGTGACGGTTTCAACAAAGATATCAATAACAGAATGTCTGCATCCACTGTTATTGATCCAACTTCGTGGGTTTTACTGGTGAATCAATGTTGTGGAAGATGACGGTGTTTCCATGGTAACTACAGAGCCTCTGAACGTCCAAATGGGTCATATCTGATGACCATGAAAAGAGGACGAACTGTATTTTACACCAATTATTAATAAATATTGATAGGATTAATGAATCAACAGGTATTAAACATTTTAGATCAGTCGCTGGTTTTGGTTGCCGGTTTATGTTTGGGTTTTTGTGGGTTAACCGTTCCATTCAGTTTGTTATAAATCAACTTAATTCCCATTATACTCTGGTATTCACTCATTTTTGTGCATCACCGCTTACGATTTTACTTTACAATTTCCGTTTGAACTCAGTGATGTTTCTAAAGGTTGACTGTAGTAAGGATTTGATGCGTTGACAGAATAAATAAGAGCAGACTGGAGATATGAATGAAGTGCTCTTGATGGTGTGTGTATGTTAGAGGGGGGCTATCTCCACCTCTTCCGAGTAAAGGGTGGTCCCATCAATTTGTCACTGACAGGAAATGCTCACCGCAAACCAACGTCTTCTCCCACCAGAACAAACACACACACACACACCCAACACCTTATATGCACCATTTGATTGTTACAGCCGTGCAGTTTACAACTTTTACAATTCACAACTGCTCATACGGTGGTGACAGCGATGGGGAAATACAAATACGAGCGTGGGAAAAAAGAACAGTTGTGAGTGCCCATATATGTATGTTTGTGTGTGTAAGTGTGTGATTTCCCCTCACCTTGGGAATTCCCCTTTGCTTTTTCTCTGTAGAGGGGACTCGTGGCTTGTGTCCCGGCAGAGAACACATCTCTTTCGCTCAACGTTTGGAAACTTATCCTCTGTGCGTTATCTGTCAAACCTCCCTCTCATCCCATCCTCGTAACGCCCAGACTTAACATAGAGCGATTCTTTCCTGCATTCCTCGTTATGCTTTGAGTTTTTATAACGACTTTTGCTTTTACTTCATTTTTGCATAGTATTATTGTCAATTAGCGGATTGTTATTCAGTAGCTGCTTTCAGTTTTCATCAGCTATTTTGGATTCAATTTGTCATAGATTCTTAAAATTGCTGCGCTTTGATATTGTGACAGATACTTGCATTTTGTTTTTTTTTTTTCTGAAAACATTTTGCATTTACTAATGTCATTGTAGCTCAAAAAGCTCTATTTTCACCTCCTTACATTTTCAGAACAAGCTACTTACTCTTGTTTTAATGCATTTAACGGGAATTAGTAATCATCTCTATATGGTATCAGTGTGTACCTTAGCTGCAAGTTGTGTTTCAGCTTTGTTAAGTTCATAAAGCATTACTGCACAGGGTCCAGTCCAATAGAATCGAAGTCCTGCAGCTTTCAGTCATAGAATAAATTGAATTACAGTCGAGAGATTATACATTTTTAGATCTTCTTTGAATTACACCGTCATTTTCGCATACATTTCTCAGTTTAAAGGTTAATTTTACAAGTCACCGAAGTCACAGTTTGCTGTAAAACTGCTGAAGTGTCAAACTGTGAAAATATGTAAATACAAAGTCTCGAAACCTGAAAGTGGTGTCGCTGATGTCACCTTAACTGTCTCTAAGAGCAGAGATGTCACGCAGCTTTACCATGACCAGACCTGGAGCACATTTCGCCTCTTTTAATTGTTGTTGTTGTTGAGGTAAAGGTCGTTCAGGTGTTGGTGATGTGTACGGGTGGAAACAAGAGATGTAACTCACTGCCGTTTCACACAAAACTAGATGCTACTTTAATATCTTGACGACAACTTGTGATTTTTTTTTTTTTTAAGTAAAATTATCTTTTAAATTGGCCAACATCAACAAAAACAGGATCAAAATATTGTCTCGTGCCCTTGACTGTGGTTCATATTATTTCTGAAGTTAGAATGGAGGAATGTTTTTATTGTACAACAAAATTGAGAATGCTATTCTTAAGGTACATGAAGAGAAAATACAGTGACAAATGTCCTGTAGAATTTACACTAAACACCAGGCAAAAAAGTTGGCAATTAAGTGCTGTAAAATTGTTTGCTAATTGCTGTAAAAATAATTACAGCATTTACTGGATACTTTTTTTTTTTTTTTTTTTTTTACATGTTTTTGCTGTATATACATTACAGCAATGTATTGTTTTATATTAGAAACAACCGTTAATTGTATTTTAGTCTTTTTACTTTTGACTGCTCCAGTTCAACTGTATCCATGCTAACTGTGCTAACATGGCTAATGCATGCAGCTAGCATTAGTTTAACTTAACCAGTTTTTTTGCTAGCTAACATTTGCTAAAACGGTGCATTCTGAGTCCCACACCCCGTACATTCTGTGTGAAACATGACCAAGATTAAATAAAATAATCTGAAATACAGTCACTTACACAAATAAACATTATTGTTCCTAAAATGCTAGTTTTGACATGTCTACATTATACACTGAGTTAAAATGGACGTCTACATGGTCAAATTATATTGAGTGAAGATACTACTTGAATCATATTTTAATTTTGTGGGCTAATAATGTCTTACTTACACTTTAGTGGGTGGATGGATGTTGGGTTCGCTCCCCTGTGTCCGCCTTCATATCCTCTTTTGCACCTTCAATTGTCATTTGTGTCGTTTACAGTTAGGACCAAGTAGAAACACAACCATCCTGTAATTTTACAATGTGATACTGAGAACAAATGCTTGAAGTTACCATGAATATATATGTATATATATATATTTTTTTTTACCCGTAATGCATTGCAATATACAGTTACACCTTGTAAATTGTTAGAACAAGAAGCTACTGTAATTTTTTATAGTAGAAATTACAGAAATTTGTTACAGTGTCGCAGAAATATAAAAATACTATAAAACCAAAGTAAAAACAGTAATAAAAGCAATCACACACAAACACACACATTCTGCAGGTATTACACAGTCCTGAACAACATCACACAATGAGTTCTGCAGATTCACACTCTGTCTGTGTTAACTGCAGTTATGACTTTAAGATAAAAACTGTTGTTGAGTCTGTTTGTCCAGGTTTTCAGTATCCTAACGGGATCCGCAGAATGTGACAATACTTTTCTAGCCAATTAGTCTATTTACACTAATTGGATAGTGATCTCTTGCACTTTATCCTGTGTATGTCTCACCAACAAAACCACCAAAGACATGATAATTAACTTTATCTCGGGGGGCTCCATATTTGTGCAATAAAGTACTAGTTACTGGATGTAATGCAAAGTCTATGAGCAGACTGATCTCATGAAATCCTGTTGTAAGTCACACCAGTTCTTATGGCATTTGGTGTGCTATACGTACGCATTTTCATCCTTTTGCGTGTTATTCAACGCCATTTGATCATGTGTCAATTTATGCCAAGATCTCTGGTTTACATATCCGTAACTGCTAACCCGAACCCTAACCGCTAATCGAGCAGTATTTGACGAAGCGTGAACATACACGCGGAAAGCTTATAATGCGTACAGAGAACATGCCAACTAAAAGTGGTGTGTATGGCGTGTATATTTATGCAATTCATGATATCGTGTTGAAATGAGTGTGTGCATAGCCCCTATGCAACTGATATTTGGGAACGATTGCGGTCAAATGCTGACGGTGACAAATCTGTCCTTTGAAACTGTTAGTAGGGACATGTCTCCATTGTCCATAGGCAAATCTGTCTGTTTGGCTACAACCTCAAGATCAAGACAATGCATTGGTGTATCCATTGGTGCATAATATATAACAAAAATAGGATGAAAATGACACAACAGATATGATAAACAGACTGGACCGTAAAGAGAAGCCATCACAATGTTTAACCCATAAAGACCCAGTGCCACTCCTGTGTCAGTTCCCAAATAAATTTTTCTCTTTATTTAACCTTTCTTAAGTGATTTATCACCATTTATCCTTTGCATTTTGCATTTTTACAGTGATAATCAGGTATTTTCCTATATTTAATTTGCTGATCATGTACTTTAATCATCATGCTGAGATTACATTTGAAGGTTATTATATCAAAAACAGAGAAAACTGAAGTAAAAGTGACTTTAACTGAACATAAACCTCCATAGGTTTTACTGGTGAACCATTGTTGTAGAAGATGACAAACATCCAAACTGAATGTCCATATCTGATCATATCTTGGTCATATCTGATGACCATGAAAAGATGACAAACTGCATTTTACACCAATTATTTACATGTATTGATAGGATTAGTGGATCAACAGGTATGAAACATTTACATCAGTACATGGTTTTGGTCACCAGTGGATGTTTGGGTCTTTATAGGTTAAAGTTCTGATTTAACCACAGGAGTGAAATTAATGTGTATTATTTTCAGATTACTGACTTTTAGTAGTATAGTTGTTGTGGTATATGAATACAGTGTGATGTGAATCTTTGTAAATAAACAGCTGATGGAAAAAGAGTACTTCTTACTTTTATGCTCTGAGTGACTTTAAGAGCCTGAACTTTTTCTCTTTTAGTAGATGTTTTATATAAGCTTCTGTACTTGTACCAACACAAAGAATGGGTGAACTTTTGCAACCTCTGAATGAAACCGACAGATACCTGGAACAGGTAGAACCACGTAATAAAAGTGTAGACGCACTGAAAAACTTTAACACAATTTAATGCATTTATACTTTTCCGTAACACTTGACATGACGAAGAAAAGCACCTGTAAAAAGTCAGATTCAAAATAACTGAACTGTGCTTCCTGTGTGTTTTTATGGCCCTGAACCAGGAATGAAATGTATGTCTGTTTTCTTTTTAATGTACTTTCCCCCTTTATTTAAGAATGCACGTCTAAAATACACAAATATCTTGATCTCAGGTAAAGTGTATGCTAAAAGCAGAAAATTAACATAATAATAAGTTTTCTCTTTTCCATATGCAGTGGTTTTAAACTTGGGATGAAATTCAGTATGAGGTAGGGATGTAACGATATGAAAATTTCATATCACGGTTATCATTATTATCGCGGTATTATTGAAATTGTGCTCAAAATGTTCAAAAAGTACTTATACACACACTGAAATAATTTAACCAAGTTGTATTTAAAAAACAAACAAACAAACAAACAAACAAACAAAAAACCCAAATTAAATAATTGGCACAATGTACCTTCTGTTGCAGAAACATTCAAATATTAACCCTTAGTGGTCTGAGCCTATTTTGACCGTTTTTCGGTCCTTTTGATTTTGCCTCTACTATATAAACAAATGTTTACTATACCCATGTTTGGTATCTTTTTTTTCAGCACAACTTCATCTATTTCATCTGCCTATTATTTTTTCACTTTAACCTACTATATCAACACAAAAGGACAAAAAAAAACACAAAAAAATATAAAATCTGATTTGAAAAATGTATATAATTTATTGCATGAATAACACAAAGATGCTAAACAAATCTTTTCAAAGACTTTAAAAGTGAATATTGATTCCAAATATTAGGTATATAAAATCAAAAATGTAATAAATTAAACTATACTCAAATATTTGACATAAAAGCAGATCTTTACATAGGCGTTATGTCCGGAAAAGTGCGGTAATCAAACACGGTTATCATGATAATTAGAATTTAAACGGTAATACTAACTGTCGGCAATTTTACCGTGGTTTATCGTTATACCGGTAATCGTTACATCCCTAGTATATGGGAGTATAATAACAACAGGAAGGTTTGCATACTGTCCTCTCCATAGCAGTAACCAACACAAGTATTTTAGGGAAAAAAAAGCTACTTTTTTTTTTTTTTTTGCCCAGATGGGAAAGTTCGGTACCACATGACATAGACTCAAGGGTCCTTGTCTGATCCATGAGCACTCTGTGATGCAGGTAGTTGAACCTTCACCGTACTGATGGGGAAGGCACTAGAGAAAAGTCAATTGGATGTTCTCCCATTTTTAGGGCAGGACACAGTGGCATTACAGAGCTCTGTGACATTTTGGTTTTCAGCTAAGTGGATGCACTGTTTTCACAGAGGCAACGACCTCCACATCTAGTTTGGGAGGGGTAAATGATAACAGTAACCATTTTGGTACCATAGTTTAAAAAGACAGTTTTGATTAGCTTTAAGATTTAAGGGTGAGAGATCGTTTTTGTTTCACTCGTCAACAACCAAACACACAAACCCTGAATGTATCTGTGCCTTCCAGCTCGAGTGGATTTATATAGCCTTACTGCCTAAATGTTTATAAAAAATATATATATATTTGTGTTGCTGCTGTTGAAGATTTATTCCTTCCTTCATTTATATTGTAAGTTTTTGTATTATGTGTTGATTATGTCTTTTCTTATCTTGTCAGAAACTGTGTGTTATTCTGCTTTTCTTGGCCAGATCACTCTTTTACAATTTCAATGAGGCTTTTTTACGTGGTTAAATAAAGGATATATATATATTTATTTATTTTGCACGAGTAAGCATTTACAACACAAATGACCTGCATACAACAAGTGCAATCAACTGAATACATGCAAGTACAATATTTCAAATACATTTATGCTCAAAAAGGAGTGGGAAGAAGAAAACTTATTTAATCCCAACCCCATTTCTCATCAATAACTTAACAAAATCAGAATCAGAATCTGCTTTATTGGCCAAGTATTTGAACAGATACAAGGAATTTCCCTTTGGTTTTTCTTTGTTCACGGCATACAATTTCTATATAAACCCAACCACACGTAAACATAGACCTAATATAAACAAACATTCAAGTAGAGACGAGGACAACAATGGATTGAGATTTACAGTTGATTTATCTTGTAATATGTACAGAGTGCAAATAGGAGTTTTTATACAGTGAGTGGATGTGTACAGGGATCCGGTCTATTAAAAATATATTTATGTGTATGTTATTGTATTGTTGTTTCAAATTTGTTTATAATGTTGTTTATAATTTCAAGTACTCACTCCTGTCTTGAAACTTCAAACCAAGACAATGAACAAATAGGCCTATACCAAATTATAATAAACTCATTCAACATTATTGAAACAAAATCTGTGTGAAAAGTAGAAACAAAGCACATTCATGGTGATGTTACAACAGGTAACTGTTAACCGTTAATTTACATTATAATAATAATTACATACCAACAATGGTATAAAAAACTACAGTAGCACTAATGGTAAAGAGCAGGACATACCAGCAATGGTAAGAACAGATGCTAAATTAAGTGGAGATAATTAATTTGACTATAGTACATTATGCAAATTAGTGACATTAGGCATCATTGTCATAACTGTAGATTATTGTTTTGATGCTACTATTAATTGGTTATTCCAGTAAACAAACCAAACTAAACAAAAATTATCCAAATATCAGTAGAATGTCATGAAATTAATAACAAAATTGTGAAAACAGGCCAGTGAAATTGATCCATGAATGTCAGGGACCATGGATAACCAGGTAACATATGGTTAGTCTCATATCATAATCATAAAGCCCTATCCTCCTGAGACCCAGGAAAGTAAGAGTTTTGGCTTTTTTACATTAAAATAATTGCCTTTATTGGAAAAAGCACAGTGCAACAGTTTTTTTCAGATGCATTTTTAACATTTTTATGGAATGTCCTTTACAGTGGACAACGTTTTTATTTTTGTTTTTTTCAATTAAGCCATGAAACTCTTGTCCCATACAGATGACAAAAGTGCATTCCTGGGTCTCATATTTTTGGTCACTGTTTAATACTTGTTGAGCCAATAATCCTATCAATACATGTAAATAATTGGTGTAAAATACAGTTTGTCATCTTTTCATGGTCATCAGATATGACCCATTTGGATGTTCAGAGGCTCCGTAGTTACCGTGGAAACACCGTCATCTTCTACAACATTGATTCACCAGTAAAACCCATGGAGTTGGATCAATGACAGTGGATGGAGATGCTTGATTTATGTTCAGCTAATGATACAGTTAATTAAAAAAGTAATTTTTTCTTCAGTTTTAGTTGTTGTGATATAATAGTGCAAGAGTTTTCATGAACATCTAAATTAAGTATAGGAAATTAAATATAAGGAAATACCTGATTTACTGTGGAAAATACAAAATACAGAGCATAATATTATGATAAATGGTGATAAATCACTCCATAGTGAACGTGGAAACACCGTTGTCATCTTCTACAGCCTTGATTCATCAGTAAAACCTATGAAAAAAATCACTTTTTCTTCAGTTTTCTCTGTTTTTGACATAATAACCCTCAAGTTTACTCTGAACTTTTATGAACATCTACATGATCAGTAAATTAAATGTATGAAAGTGCCTGATTTTCACTTAAAATGGAAAATACAGAGGGTAATATTAGAATAAATGGTGATAAATCACTTAAGATAGGTTACATATAGAGGAAAATTCATTTGGGAACTGACACTAAACTAGCACATGGTCTTTGTGGGTTAAATACTAAAATTGTTATAGTTAGTATGAATTGGTGCCTGTTACACTGTAGGGTATTTTATTGTATTTTTTCCATTTGTGTTATTCTTTTGTTTTTCTTTGTCTTTTAACATGAGGCCAGGGACCACGGATGAAAATTAACCCTGACAAAATCTGGCTCATTTACAGATTTTTGTGTTTATGCTGATTTGTGAGCATTAAAAACAGTAAATGAAATGAGAGACAAAGACAAAATAGTAGGAAAAACAACACCAACAAAAAAGAAAGAAAAAAAATGAGGGAAATGGATGGCATCATATGACTCCTGGTTGGTATAAATGATTTAAAGCAACAGTGTTTTGTTTTCCTACGGCCCCGCCAAGGCTTTTCCATCCTGTCTGAGGTGAGTCTGGCTCATTATAGGGGACCCCACCTGTCCCATTACATTACCCATCACAGCCATGTGTGACTGTTTTCATTCATACATTTGTGTGACTGAGCCACTCTCAAACATGACATAAACATCGTATGAAAACATGTGTATGCGTAGGTGGACAGGTGTGTGTTACCGTTGTTGGAATTCCCCTACCTGACTTGTTTCAGCTGCCCATGAATTCACTTGCCTGAAGCTGTAATTCGGACTCAACTGACTTCCCCTTGATAGGCATGACAATATGTAATGATTATTATAAAATGTTGATGCCTGTGGCTACATAACAAACATGCTTAAATGAATCCGCTATTAAGTCCATTATAAAGCATGTTTTGAGGTCACATGGATTCTGATCATTTCATTCTTGAATCCAAGTGAACGTTATATTACCACCAAATTAGAAACCAGTAATTTGCTCTTTTTGCAGTTGGTGCCACTGGATAATTTACTTATAAAACTAACCATGATGAAACAGCATTTAATTGTCAGTTGTTTAATTGTATTTTTTTTTTTTTTATCTCAGAGCTCTTATTATTGTATTGAGTTGTAAGTATTTCTGGGGTATTTTTAATCAGATTAATAATTATTTATGGCTTTATTACAGCAGATTGTTCCTTTTACCATGGTTAACATATCTACCTTTTGCTATTTTTAAAGCCTGTTACTTCCTTTTTCTTCTGGATTTTCCCTTTGTCCTGTATTATCTTCCCCTAAGTGTTAATATAAATTACACTGAAATGTTTACTCTGATGAATATTTAACCACAGTCAAATTATTACTAATCCTTTGTATGTTAGATTTTTCTGTTCTCCTCTCTGAACATGAATCAGCCACTCCTTTACATAATAATAGAAATATTTCATGAAGACATATTATCATTATTATTTCTAGATCAATTGCTACTACTTCATAAATAATATTTTTGTGCCACTTCATGTGCAGAATCCCCTTGCCAAGTTTTTATCTGATCAAATGTTACTTGGAAATCACCATTAGATCATGAGTGACTCATGAGACCACAGACAGAATGTCCAATTTGCATTTGCACTTTTTTTTTTTTTTTTTTTCCTTTACACATATGTCATATTGCCAGTAAGCACTAGCAAGTAGTGTGTTAGTTGTTGTAACAATGAGGCAATATTTCACCCCGCCCCCCTGAAGGGGAGGCAAGGGGTACTGTTTTTGGTTCGGTTTGTTTGTTAACACTTTAGCAGCAAAACTATTAGTTGAATTCATACCAAACTGGATTTATAGATTGCCAATGACCCAGAATAGATGTCACTACATTTTGGGAATAGTAGGTCAAAGTTCAAATTTATTATGAATTTAAAAATTTTTTTTTCCCCATTTACTTATAATAGGCAAAATTTCAAATGTCTGTAGCAGCAAAACTATTGGTTGAATTCATACCAAATTGAGTTTATAGATTGCCAGTGACCCAGAATAGATGTCATAACATTTTGGGAAAAGTTAGTCAAAGTTTGAATTTTATTAATTAATAAAAAAAAAAAAATCACATTTGTTTATAATGGGCAAAATTTCGTATGTCTGTAGCAGCAAAATATTGATTAAATTCATACTAAATTGGCTTTATAGATTGCCAGTGACCCAGAATAGATTTGGTTATGTTTTGGGAAAAATAGGTGAAAGTTCAAATTTTTAATGAATTTTCAAATCTTTTTTTTTTTCTCTCATTTACTTATAATGGGTGAATTTTCAAATGTCTATAAAAACATTAATTTTGTTTCAATTTACTTCAAATTTGGCACATATATAGAGGCCATTGATATGCTGACATCAGCACATACATAGACATGATGACATCAGCTGGATTGATACCAAAATATGTGGCAATACGTGCTAGCAGTAGGGTTTGTTGTGCCTGGCACCACTTGTTGAAAATGGCCTGGTTACGTGTAAACATGACCTTAGTCTTTAAGTGTGTTCATCTACATCACATCACACAAACCTATGCCACATAACCCTGTAACTCTGTTTTCTCCTGAACACATACAATCATCAAAACCAAAATCTTCACTTTGGCCAGAGTTTTCTTGTGGATGAAAGTCAAAAACGCATGAGAGTATATCATGTTTTTTTCCAGATACCTGGCTACATGTATACATGGCATAAATGTCAAAAGTTGCAAACATTAGCATTATTATAAGTATTAGGTGAAAACTGATAGCATAAGCTCACAGTCATAGACTTTACCAAAGTTTAATGTACCTAGCTATAGGTCAGGGGTCTCAAACATGTGGCCCAGGGGCCAAATGCGGCCCGTGGGATAAATCTGCAAAGTGCAAAAATTCCACAGTCAAGGCTGTTGATCTCATTTTCAACATACAATTTGATCTCAAGTAAAATAATAACCTACAAAAACTAATGACTCCATATTTTCTTCATGATTTGATGTGAAAAAAATAACATTTATTATGAAAATATTTACATTTACAAAGTATCCTGTCAGAATAAAATGTGAATAACCTGAACAAATATGAACAACCTGAAATGTCTAAAGAAAATTAAGCACAATTTTAACTATTTTCTGCCTGTTCCTCAGTGTTTAGTGTCTTTGTAGATTCGATTCATAATGCACATGTAGAAATGATAAGCTGAGGCATTATATTGTTAAAATTGCACTTATTTTTCTTAAGAAATTTCTGTTTTTTCAGGTTATTCACATCTTTTTTGTTTGGATAGTTTATAAAAGTAAGTATGTTCATAATTAAATGGGGTTGTTTTGCACTGAAACAAAGAAAAAAATTGGAGTTGTCATTATTTATAGGTTATTATGCTATTATTTTACTGGTTCGGCCCACTGGAGATTGAATTGCGCTGAATGTAGCCCCTGAAAGAAAATGAGTTTGAGATCCCTGCTGTAGGTTAACCATCACATTTGTTTCAATAGTGAAGCCTACAGTCTTCTCTCCTTAAGGCTCCATACTCACTCACAATACTTACATAAGAAAAACTCTGCACACATAATAATAATAGTGAAAATGTTACCTGCTACCTCCTTGCACTCTTGCGATGCTTCTGCTGCCGGCGATAATTTACACACCAGCTTTCCCGTTGATAACAGCTTCCAGTGTGATTTAATTCATAAAATTAGATTCTGAGAAAAGTGAAGACTTCAAGGAGTCACGTGATTTTCATTCACCGTGCATCGACAGAAAGACGTAGAGATCACACATCAGAGTACCTTTTTCATGACTCCGACACCTTCAGATATAGACACTAATGTCTTTTTTTTTCAGTTTTTCAGTGTCTATTTTTGCCACCATACATTCACTTCCTGTGTGAAAAAAGGCATTTTTCTGTTTTCTAGGTGATGCAGTGCTGGCGTAGGCGTTGCACCCACTCTGCGTGTTAACGTGGGTGACAAAATGAAAGTCGAAAGGCGACGAGACACAGGTGACGCAGGCAATGCAGCCCAGGTGAGTCTTTATCCAGCACATAGGGTTTGTTTGCTGTCTACAACATTTTTACTAGTTTTATTACTGATAGCTGTAGTCTATAATGAGCTACATAAAGTGTACTTTGGTCATGAAATGTTACAAGGTAAACAAAGAAAAAGAAATCTTGCAGATTTACTGTATTAAGTTGTGCAATATTGTGTGGAGTACATGAATCTGTATGATGTTAATAAGATAATGTTAATTGATGGGTTTGAGTTTTGGCTGATTAAATTTTTTCTTATTTTTTTATGGTAAATCTGAAGTCTGTCCAACATTTTGATAGATCAGAATTGTGAGGGAAATCTTCTGTAACATACAGGGGTTGGACAAAATAATGGAAACACCTTCACCTCAAGATGATAATGCCCAAATCCATACAGCTAGAATTGTTAAAGAATGGCATGTGGAACATTCTAATGAAGTTGAGCATCTCGTATGGCCGGCACAGTCCCCAGACCTCAACATTATTGAGCATTTATGGTCAGTTTTAGAGATTCAAGTAAGACGTCGATTTCCACCGCCATCGTCTCTAAAAGAGTTGGAGGGTATTCTAACTGAAGAATGGCTTAAAATTCCTTTGGAAACAATTCACAAGTTGTATGAATCAATACCTCGGAGAATTGAGGCTGTAATTGCCGCAAAAGGCGGACCTACACCATATTAAATTATATTTTGTTGATTTTTTTAAGGTGTTTCCATTATTTTGTCCAACCCCTGTAATCTTCAAACAACATTGTTAATAAAGATCCAAACATCCACTGGAGACCATAAGCATCTACTGATCT
Organism: Sphaeramia orbicularis; assembly: GCF_902148855.1. Lineage (NCBI taxonomy): Eukaryota > Metazoa > Chordata > Actinopteri > Kurtiformes > Apogonidae > Sphaeramia > Sphaeramia orbicularis. The sequence goes on along the minus strand of NC_043977.1, from coordinate 28,633,599 downwards.
AAAGGGTTTAATACCTGTTGAGCCACAAATCCTATCAATACATGTGAATAATTGGTGTTACATACAGTTTGTCATCTTTTAATAGTCATCAGATATGACCCATGTGGATGTTCAGAAGCTCTGTAGTTACCATGGAAACACTGTCATCTTCAACAACATTGATTCACCAGTAAAACCCATGGAATTGGATCAATGACAGTAGATGGAGATGATTGTTTTTACGTTCAGTTAATGGTGAATTTTCATGAAAAAAAAAAAAAAAAACCACAAACTTTTTATTCAGTTTTCTCTGTTTTGGATATAATAACCCTCAACTTTAATCTGAGCTTTCATGAACATCTACATGAGCAGTAAAATTAACCCTTTCATGCATCAATTATGAGAACCTTAGTCAAGATTTTTTTTTTTATTGAGTGTTTTTATTCCTCCTTAGGCATGAAAAAAAAATTCCGATCAAGGTTTTTTTCCTCATGGAAATACAAAAATGTCCATGTATTTAATTTTTGAAGTAAAGAAACATAAACCCAATATCAGAAAGTGAGATGAAAACAATGAAAAAACAATGAAACATTTTAATGCTGCTAATCTGATGTTTTCTCACATTTTAACATATTCTAATGCTAGTTACAGCTCACGTCATGGAGATAACATGTGAAAAAAAAAACAAACAAACAACTTTTTGTCTAACAAATAAGAATTGATTTACACTAAGACATGTTATTCCAGATCAGGTTTATCAAGAACAGCAAAGTTACAGTAATAGTGTGAATTGCAGTGTATGGGATGATGCGTAAGTGTCCACTGTGTTGGCTGATATGGAACTAAAACATCAAAACCCATGAATATACAAGAGAACAACTGGAGAATAACTGTCCACTGTAGTGACCAGTATGCATGAAAGGGTTAATATAGGAAAGTACCAATGCAAAATACAGAGGATAATATAATAATAAATAGTAATAAATCACTTAAGAAAGGTTAAATAGAGAGAAAAATTCATTTGGGAACTGACACCAAAGTAGCTCTGGGTCTTTATGGGTTAATATCATGTCTCCTATCCGAGTACGGACATCATTGATCGGGGAATCTATGACTCTTGCTGACTTCTTGGTTTACTTTTTCCATTCCTTCATCAGTGTGGTAGCAAAGCTCAAGTTCACAATTTAGAACAAAGTTAAACAATAATGACAAATAATGTGGTAAAGAAAAGTGACAAAAACTACTGACAGTCGCCTAATCGTCAAATTCATCTGCTTTGCCTCTGTAATTTGTATATTAATGCTTTTAACCGGGTCTATTGTGTCATATGCACCATTTTATTCTGTCTTATCTGCTTACTTAATTTTGTAAAGCACTTGGAAACATTGTTTGAAAATATGCAACATAAATAAACTTTATTATTGAGTTTAAACATTTATAGGGCTCTCATAGAAATACTCTGAAATGCAAAATGTCAACCTTAGTGTGTTATTGATGGACATAACAAGACTTTATTAGTTTTATGAAATTTCTCAAAAAGTTTTATTGTTATGTAGCAAATCAAGATCAATGAAGTTACCATATTTGGTTCCTTGCCGTATGTGGCGAATAAATAAATAAAGAAGAAGTACATATAAAAATAAAACAAATACACACGTTAAGTGAAAGGAACATGTATTTTTAGAACAATAGAATAACATAAGTGCTGATCCAGACCCCTGTCCACATCCACATTCTCCCTTTGAACATCATTCCTTACATTAGTACCATTACTTCATGGTACCTGACAAAACAGGTCCACTCACTGTTCATGCAGAGGTGGACCTTACAGACCCTGGAGACCACATTGGACCTGAGATTGTTGACTCAATGTCCTCACTAGAACTGTTGCTGTCACTATCTTGTAATGTGTGCGGAAATTACCAAAAATAATCACTTGCCCAATAAAGGGTTAATGTTCTTTAGAGACAAATGTTGCAGTGTTTTTATCTTCTGTCACCGTGGAGGCTTTGTGTGATGTCTGAGTTCACCATTACAAAGACAAAACTGTGTTGGTTCTATATAATATTATGATCTAGTAATAGTGATATAGTTCATCATTAAAACATTTTAATGAGAAACTCTAACACAATATCTGCTTCACATGTGTGTCGATGTGTTGGTGTTTTTCTAAATGCCAAACTGTGTTTAAGCTGCATCCATTGACAGTTTATAACATAATTTTTCCAAAAGTCCTTAATTACCTTTCAATATATTGTATGTCAAGTTGTCTGAGAGGACATGAGACTAATATATCTAGTCATTGCCTGTGTTTTCAGGCTGTAGAAAATGTACTGCATGATACCACAGTTTTATTTGATGAAATCACAGGTGTTTCCTGACATGTGGGGGGGAGGGGGGGGGGTTAAATAAATGATGGCAGTGGTCATTACCAATCACTGATCAGATTCTGTCAGATGTGACCTGGATGACAGTCTACTGCTCTACTCATGGAGGCTTGGAAAAGTGGGTTCACTTTTCCATAATAGCATGAAATGATATCAGTTGAATCTACTTATGTCTAATCTTTAGTGTCTTTTGCCATTTTGTGTGGAGTTTGCATGTTCTCCCTGTGTCTGCGTGGGTTCTCAGCTTCCTTCCACCATCCAAAGACATACACCTTGACCCTTTATCAGGCAAGTGACTATTTTTGGTCATTTCTGCATGTATTACAAGACCGCAACAGTTACAGTGAGGACGGTGAGGCATCAATCTCAGGTCCAATGTGGTCTACAGGGTCTGTAAGGTCCACCTCTGCATGAACAGTGAGTGGACCTGATTAGTTAGGTACCATGAAGTAATGGTACTAATGTAAGGAATGATTTTCAGAGGGATAATGTGGATGTGGACAGGGGTCTGCATCAGCATTTATGTTGGTCTAATGTTCTAAAAGAGATGTTGTAATGTTCTAAAATACATGTTCCTTTTGATCTACATGTGTTTTTCTTGTGTTTTTACTTCCGCCAAGGATGTTATGTTTTCATTGGGGTTTGTTTGTCTGTCTGTCTGTTAGCAAGATACCGCAAAAAGTTACGGAAGGATTTTGCTGAAATTTTCAGGAAATGTTGATGCTGGCACAAGGAACAAATTATTAAATTTTGGTGGTGATGGGGGTGGGGGGTATATATACTTCTTGGAGTTTTATTTTTATTTATTTTTTGCCCTTTATGGGTATGGAACCAAATATGGTAACTTTATTAACCTTGATTTTCTACATAGCAATAAAAAATTTTGAAAAATTTTCCAAAAGTAATGGTCTTATTATGTCCTCTAATAACACACTAAAGCCCTATTTGGATGGGATTAGTTTTACATACAGTAGGTACGTGGGGTAAAGTAAAAATTGCCAGAGATTTTAGTCCTGTCTGAATGTGCTACGTCAGTAATCATTACCAGACAATGTCAGTAAAGATTACCGAGACGTTCACCTTCTGTAAAAGGGTCTGGAAAAATGACCCCAGGTAATACTAATCCTGTGCGAATAGACCAGTAGTTAATATGTGTGTAGAGATTCCATCATATTCTGTTTATAAGTGTTTTTTTGCGGCTTTTCAAGCATGAAGGTTCTTGAAGAAGCGCTCAGTTTTCCAGTAGGCAGTCGGACAAGTGCGTGTGAAACCTCGTGTGCTGTCGGAATTGGCGTACGACAAACACGATTCAGAAGCAAAAGGTCGAAAGCACTTGTTAGAGGTACGGGACTTCTGATTGCTTTAGCAACGTAGCAGGGCTATATGGCTACTAGAAAAAAATTAGTAGCTTCATCATCGAGTTGATGGACAATATTAATATTCTAATCAAGATGGAAATCAGGAAGCAACATCATACGCACATGACGACAGAAGGGGACGGTGGTGTGTGAATGGATTTACCCCTCCCACCTGTGGTAATTTTACTGATATTTCTTATCTTGTGCGAACTGGCCATTAATATTACTGACGCCCTGTGGTAAAGTGGTATTACCCTACGTTCCCATGTAAAACTAATCCAGTCCAAACAGTGTTTAACCCATAAAGACCCAAACAGCCACTGGTGACCAAAACCATCTACTGATCTAAACTGTTCATTAACTGTTGATCCATTAATCCCATCAATACATGTAAATAACTGGTGTAAAATACAGTTTGTCATCTTTTCATGGTCATCAGATATGACCCATTTGGATGTTCAGAGGCTCCGTAGTGAACGTGGAATCACCGTGATCTTCTACAACATTAATTCACTAGTAAAACCCATGGAGTTGGATCAGTGACAGTGGATGAACACACTTGGTTTATGATCAGTTAGTGATAGTGAATGCTTTTTCTTCAGTTTTCTATGTTTTTCATATGATAACCCTCAACTTTAATCGGAGTTTGTATGAACATCTACATGATCATTGAATTCAATGTAGGAAAATACCTGATTTTCACTGAATAAACACAAAATATAGAAGATAATGTCACAATAAATGGGGATACATCACTTGAGAAAAGTAAAATATGGAGAAAAAAAATATTTTGGAACTGCCACAAAAGTAGCACTGGGTCTTTATGGGTTATGGTTTACATTTTGAATTTAAGAGTATTTCTATGAGTGCCCTATAAAAAGCTAATATATTAACTGGTTAATGCTATGGCTACATTCAGACATCAGGTCTTAATGCACAATTCGAATTTTTTGGTGAAATCCGATTTTTCTGTTTACTCGTTCATATTACACATTAAATGCGACTTCTACCAATTTTGATTATGAACTGAATGCGACCCTGAAGTGACCCGCATGCGCAAAAGAGGTCCTGACGTAACCCGTGACCGCACAAGCACGTACTGTGTTTACGAAAGGAAATATGTTTTTCCCACCACTCCTCCTGGGATGCAGAACTGTAATGTTTGTTGCATTTCAATGACGTGAAAGTCGAATAAATGCAACTTGGCCTTTCAAACTGAAGTCGCATTGCAAAATATGAGATACGTGTGAGATTTAGGACCACATATGAAAAAATGGGACTTGTGCTTTTCAAACTGCCTTTAACAGGTCGGATACAGGTCACATATGGGCAAAAAAAAACCCGATTTGGGCCACATTTGGCTGCAGTCTGAACATAGCCTAATATGTCAGCCCTGTGATGAACTGGTGACACGTCCAGGATGTACTTACCTTCACCTTTTGGTAGCTGGGATAAACTCCAACACCCTTATGACACCTGTGAGGATTAAGAAATAAAATGAATGGATGGATAGAAACAGCCAGATGAAACTATAGATAGGAGATCTGTTGTGTAATAAGGAGTTTTCTCATTATCTGAGTCAACAATACCTCAACATGAAGCATTTAATGGCTCATCTTAACAGTTGAACAGCTCAGAGGTCAGACCTTAATGATAACACCGCCATGAGGAACTAGTCTTGTCGAGCCATGCTGAAGAGGTGTTTCGAGTTCAACTGAGTAAGTCTACCTTCAATAGATTACCGGAGTCAGTCGTATAAAAGAGCTTCACATAAAAGAGATATTACACCTTCAGTTCATTGATTCTTATCATTCACATACCAAAATCCACTTAAATTAAAATGCAGGATACAAACTTAGCTCCTGAAGGCCAGCTTCCTCTTGAAGAAAAAGGCAAAAGGGATTAACCAATCCACCTTAGCACATAAGGAAAATAAACATGTTATACAAATAGTCCGACACAAAAGCTGTTTACCTCAAGAATTATCAACAAATTCCACTAATGAAAAGTATGTCAGGAAATGGCACCGCTCTGCTTTTAATGGCACGTTAAGATTCAGCTGTAACCTTGGACTGACGTACGTAGAGCTCTATCACATAGAAATAACAGGAGAAAAAAACATAATAATGCACAATAGCCCCAAACAATAATGCAAGTAACAATACGACTAAATATGGCTGTTAGGTTTATTGTTTATAATAGAAAATGACTGCAAACATGATTAAAAAAACGTCATATTTAAACCAAAAGCTGATTTCCTGACCCTACCCAAAGTGCCTTCATAGTCTAAACCTACACATTAATGAGCCCAGACACAAACAACTTAAAAAAGCAAAAACACTAGAGACTTTAATGATAAATTATAATGAGAGTGTCAGTGTTTGTCTCTTCTTCTTCATGCCTGTATTTTCTCTCGTCTTGTCCCATTCACCCCAAGCGGTCGAGGCAGATGGCCGGCTACCCAGAATCCAGATCTGTTGGAGGTTTTTTCTTTTCTATTTTTTTTTTTTTGTTCATCCCTGCTGTTGCTATAGGCTTGTTCTTAGTGGTTTCAATGGGTTTTCTTGAGTATAGAGTATTTTTAAAGCCAGAATTGCATTAATATGAGTTAATCTTGTGAATTAAATTGAACTTGCTGTATATATGTGTGGTTTTCAGACATGTACAATGGCTAAATGGCTTTTTTTCTGGCAGCTGGGTTGCTGTTAATATGCACAAAAGAGTCTCTATTAAAAGCTGTAGGAGTCAGACTTACACGCTTTCCTTCTGTAGCCTTGCCTTTGTCCAGAAAGATGAAGAAATAACATAAATGGTATGGCATTTAGAAATATTAATGCCTTAGGAGCAGACATGTTGCTTCTGTTTAGTCACTGAGTAAAATCTAGTTGGAATCTTGATCAGTAATTTAAGCTGTCAGTCAGTTATTACCATTTTCCAGTATCAGCTCGAGTCAAAATGGCTTTTTGGTGTTTACACTGTGGGAGAGCAAGGACCAGTAGGTATAGTTAGGCCAGGTTAGGGTTCACCTTCACTGGGGTTCAAAAGGATACTAAACCAAATGTAAAATCATGCAGATCACAACTTGATCAATCCAGGATTGTCACTGCATCAGTGTGAATGTGTGTCATCCTCAGTGTTGTGTAAATTACTTCCAAGATTTAATCTATTACAGATTACTTGTTACTGTTATTACCTCCGCCAAGGAGGTTATGTTTACCTCCGCCAAGGAGGTTATGTTTTTGCCAGGGTTTGTTTGTTTGTCTGTTTGTTTGTTTGTTTGTCTGTCCGTTAGTGTGCAACATAACTCAAAAAGTTATGGACAGATTTTGATGAAATTTTCAGGGTTTGTTGGAAATGGGATAAGGAAGAAATGATTAAATTTTGGTGGTAATCGGGGGTGGGGGGGCCCACGGGGGGGGGTGTGTGTGCAGACCAGAAAATTTCATCAAAATCTGTCCATAACTTTTTGAGTTATGTTGCACACTAACGGACAGACAAACAAACAGGCAGACAGACAGACAAACAAACCCTGGCAAAAACATAACCTCCTTGGCGTGGGGGGGGCCACTGATCAGCCTTGGCGGAGGTCTGCGCTCTCCGAGTGCTTCTAGTTTTGTCTGCGTTGGTTTGTCTGTCTGTCTGTGTGCAAGATAACTCAAAAAGTTATGGATGGATTTGGATGAAAATTTCAGGAAATGTTGATTCTGGCACAAGGAACAAATGATTAAATTTTGGTGGTGATGGGGCGGGGGGGTACTGATCTGCCTTGGCGGAGGTCTGCGCTCTATGAGTGCTTTTCTAGAAAAGAGATCGCAGACCTCCACCAAGGCAGATCAGTGCCCCTCCCATCACCATCAAAATTTAATCATTTGTTCCTTGTGCCAGTATCAACATTATTAGGAAATTTTCATCCAAATCCATCCATAACTTTTTGAGTTATCTTGCACACGGGCAAACAGACATACAAACATCGGGGGGGGGGGGCACTGATAAAAGTAATTCCTTACCGTACAATATTACTGTCTCCGAATTGTAATGCATTACATGACTACTGTATTACATTTGAGTTACATACAGGCTCTCATCATTAATGGTGTAAGGAGTAGAACCCAACCACCCCAAAAGTCAAATAATAACCCCCCCCCACCACCACCCATTACAAGAGATAGAGCCTTGGGACACATACATTTGCACCCAGAAGTACATATGGATGGATAGCTCAGTGAGTAACGCTATGGTCTACGATGTTTGAATCCCAGGAACGCTTGCATTTTTTGCAACATTTTACATGTTCAAACAGGGGCGTGGCACAGAGGACGCCGGTAGATAAATCTGCAATTGATAAAGAATTCTAACTAGTCATAGAAACATTAGCTTACCTTGTCATTGCTGATCACAGGGATCATGCTAACTAGCTTCGGTAAAGCAGGGTTAGGGTTAGTAATGAGCATACGTCCATGTGGACAATCGACTGTCTTCTGTCGTCTTCACCCATTGGCTGAACACCAACAAGAAATAGAACTTACCTTCAGCATTTTTGAGTCCTTAAGGCAGGGGTCTCCAATCCTGGTCCTCAAGAATAGATATTTCCCTCCTCCAGCACACCTGACAGTCGTTATCGGGCTTCTGCAGAGCTTGATGATAGGCTTATCATTTGAATCAGGTGTGTTGGAAGAGGGATACATCTAAAACATGCAGGATGCCGGCCCTCGAGGACCAGGATTGGAGACCCCTGTCTTAAGGTCTCACGGTCTTGCTGGGTTTTTTTTTTGTTTGTTTGTTCCATTTGAGCAATTACATTGTGGCCGAAAAATGTGTGGTAATGCAAATGCTATTGGACATGTACCAAGTAAACTGTAACTGAAATTTGATTAGTAATACCTTACACTACTGCATTACAGCAAAAAGTAATCCATTACTGTAATGCAGTAACCCCCTGGGGTAGTTAATGATAAAGTCAGGGGAGCTCACTTTCACTTTCTCTTTCTCGGAGCTTCATCTACAGAGCTGTATAATCCACCACGTCCTCCACACACAGGTCTGTCATGTTACTACATGTTATGTACCTCCCTCTCGTCACGCAATTTTTTTTCGGGGCATAGGGGGCAACAGTAGGCTTATGATGCTGTTAGTGGGGCTTGGTTCAAAAAAGGCTGAGAAACCCTGCTGTAATGCATTACTTTTGTAGTGGGTTACTCCCAACACTGGTCATCATGATACAAAGTGGGACATCAAGCCCAGCTAAAATCTCAGAATACATCAGTAAGTTTTCAGGTAATCCTACCTGGAGAAATCGACCAGATATTTTAAATGTAAATTAATATACTCTCCATCAAAAATGTTATATATGACTTAATTTCAGAAATTATTATGTCGAGTTTTAATCCTTTATTACCTTGTTCATAGTGACGATAACAATCACAAGCAAAGAAAACAGCTAACTGGGAAAGGATGATGCTTGTGATGATGAAGGTGACAAAGGTGATGGTGAGGATGGAAATGATTGCGAGGCTGTGTTTTGAAGAAGGCTTTCCCCTCTTTGGTGAAAAAGGGGGCTATTTACAGACATGTGACAGAAAGGGGAGTGTTTGAGGTGTGGTTCTGCTCCTGAAATTCAGATAAAATTATCTCCAATTACAGTAATTAATGCTGTGATGCTATGACAACCAGCCTCGGCGTATGATACAAAAATAGGGGAAATGCAAAATGTTGGTGGTTAAACTACAACTATACCAAGTCAAGGCAGGAAGAGTTGATACTGGGAGTGGAAAAGTGACAAAACCATTCAAAATCATTCTCATTATCTTCTTCTATAACGGGAAAACTGAGCTGAGAGGAGGTGCAGAGCTCTTATTTCCGCTCAGACCTGTTGAATTACAATATGATGAAAGGTATTTACCCTCCCAAGGATGAAGTGGTTCGGAAAATGAATGAATGAACAAATGGAAGGTGATATAGATTTTTTTTTTTTTTTGCAGTAATAGCAAAAAAACTATTGTACATTGAACCATTAAAATGAAGTTACTGAAATAAATAACACAATAACACAAATAAGTATTATTGCCACTCATTCTTACAAAGAAGGAACTACATTTACACAGTCACCCACACTAGATGGTGGGAAAATCTGCAATGGCTTCAAGTCTACAGTTTTTCCATCTGTGCATCTAACAACAAAATATTCTCCATATATACAGTCACGGAAAAAAATATTAGACCATCAAAAGTCATCAAGAACAATGATTATGCAATTAAGTACTAACTCAGTGGTTCCCAACCTTTTTTAGCTTGTGACCCCATTTTAACCCTTTCATGCACAGTGGTCACTGCAGTGGACAGCTATTTTACAGCTGCTCTATTCATGGATTTTGTTATTTTAGTTCCATATCAGCCAACACAGTGGATGCTCATGTATCATCCCATACATTGCAGTTCATATAATTACTGTAACTTTGCTGTTCTTCATAAACTTGATCTACACTAACATGTTTGAGTGTAAATCAGTTGCTTGTTGTTGTTGTTAGACTGTAATTAACAGTTTTTTTTAAACAAAATGATGACAAAAGTAGCACTGGGTTTTTATGGGTTAAACAAAAAGCTTTCTTTTTTTGCATATTATCTCCACAGCGTGAGTTAAAATGTGAGAAAACATCAGATTAGCTGCATATATATATATTTATTTTTTTTTTCATAGTTTTCACACAGCATATCAGTAAAGACGTTTCTTCGCTTTTAAAATTAAATGCATGGTGTCTAGCTGAATGGACATTTTTTGTAACTTCATGAAAAATAGGTGAAAAAAAATGTCAATCACATTGTTATTTTAATGCCTAGAGGAATAAAAACAGTCCGGAAAAAAAATCTTTATTAAGGCTATCATAATTCATGCATGAAAGGGTTAACATCACATATTAATGGCGACATTCAAAACGGAGACTTTTTTTTTTTGCTAAAATTAATTTGTTTTCAATCATGTAATAGTTTGTTATACTATGTCGCAAATAAACATTAATTGTAGACAACATTTAGGCTATATTATGTATATAATGCACCTTTTTAAAATTTTTATAAAGAAAAGTGTGTGGTGTTTTAATTATTATGACACATATATTGAATCATTACAACATATTTTTTTTTAGTAATTTTTTTTTTTTTTTTAATGAATTACTAGAAACTTCAGGTGACCCCATTTTAACCCTTTCATGCATAGTGGTCACTACAGTGGACAGTTATTCTACAGCTGTTCTCTTTTATATTCATGTGTTTGGTTGTTTTAGTTCCATATCAGCCAAAACAGTGGACACTTATGCATCATCCTAAACTCTGTAATTCATACTATTACTGTAAATTTACTGTTCTAGATAAACCTGATCTGCACTAACATGTTTGAGTGTAAATTAATTGCTTGTTATTGTTATTAAACTGCAATTAAAAGTTTGTTATTATTGTTTTGCATAATATCTCCATGAAGTGAGTAATGAGTAGCATTTGAATATGTTAAAATGTAAGAAAACAACAAATTAGCAGCATTAAAAATGATTTTATTTCATAGTTTTCACATAATACAGGGTGAGGAAGCAAAATTTACAATGAACATTTAGTTGTTTTTTCTCAGCAGGCACTACGTCAGTTGTTTTGAAACCAAACATATATTGATGTCATAATCCTACCTAACACTATTATCCATACCTTTTCAGAAACTTTTGCCCATATGAGTAATCAGGAAAGCAAACGTCAAAGAATGTGTGATTTGCAGAATGCACTTGTCACACCAAAGGAGATTTCAAAAATAGTTGGAGTGTCCATAAAGACTGTTTATAATGTAAAGAAGAGAATGACTATGAGCAAAACTATTAGGAGAAAGTCTGGAAGATACTATTAAAGAAGAATGGGAGAAGTTGTCACCCGAATATTTGAGGAACACTTGCACAAGTTTCAGGAAGCGTGTGAAGGCAGTTATTGAGAAAGAAGGAGGACACAGAATAAAAAAATTTTCTATTATGTCAATTTTCTTGTGGCAAATAAATTCTCATGACTTTCAATAAACTAATTGGTCATACACTGTCTTTCAATCCCTACCTCAAAATATTGTAAATTTTGCTTCCCCACCCTGTATATCAGTAAATACATGTTTCTTTGCTTCCAAAATTAAACGCATAGTGTCCAGCTGAGTGGACATTTTTGGAACTGCATGAAAAATAGGTTCATAAAAAAATGTTCAATTGCTTTTTTTTTTTTTTTTTTTTTTATGTCTTAAGAAGAATAAAAACACTCAGGAAGAAAATCTTGATTAAGGTTCTCATAATTCATGCATGAAAGGGTTAATTCCAGGCGACCCCACGTGGGGTCCCGACCCCAAGGTTGAAAAACACTGTACTAACGCCTGTGTGTATCATGTGACTAAAACAGACAGAAAAGAAAACATGGACTGTTTTTATCAGTACAGTGCCATAGCTATTGATGTAAGAACTGAAGTGATTTTGGTTATTATCAAGAAAACATGGAAAATCTAGATATCAGCTCTGAAATTAAACTCTTGTGAGCTATTTTTGTTGTTATCTTTCTATTTGTCCAAACAAATGTACCTTTAGTTGTGCCAGGCTTTAAAATGAACAAGAAATTGAAGAAAACAAGGGTGGTCTTATCATTTTTTCCACGACTGTATATAATTTATTTCCATTTAAGACTTGCAAAACTTCGATTTGTCCGCATTCACAGATAGAGTGATTGGTTTTTGGACGCACTTCCTTTCACCAAACAGAAGTATATACCTAAACCTCCACCGTACTTCTCTCACCACCTCCCCAGGGTTATATATTACACAGTATAATGTCGGTTTCTTCTCCACCTCCCCATGTACTTAACCTTGTGTCTCACCTGAGTGTTTTCTGTGAGTCAACAAAGATAACAGCCAGTTAAATCCCAGCTGAAGCGGCCCGGTGCTGCAGGGTTCGGCCGTTCTGCGGATGCATATGGGGGAGGCAGAGGACTCATGAGAAGACTTCTCCCTGGAAATGAAGCATCGTCCACCTTTGTGTGTCAGCGATGCCTCCTCTCCCCAGCTGCTTTTACACCTACGTCGTCCTCCAACCGTCGTCCTTCCCCATCCCATTGCTCTTTTCCTCCTCCTCATTCGCCATCCTTCTCCCTGCTCTCCACTTTACTTCAAAGAGCCCGTGTTTCTTTTAGATGTGAAGCAAAATTTTTCGACGCGGAGAAAATTATAGCTATCGGAAGGTTGTAGTTTCAAAATCTCCTTTCGATTTTTTCATTATGTAACATTACGTAATTTCATCTGTAACTGTGCGCTCTGCCGTGGGAACACTTTGGAGGCTTGTGACCTTATGGTTGCTCTTATATTCTTTCTACAAAACTTTGATCTCGGGTCCCTTGACACCTTAACAATAAAAAAAGCACATCACTAGGCAGAGAATCCGGACTGGTTTAAAAGATGAGCGACTGCATGTGCTGCTTAAGGGCACAAGATGACATGTTTTGTGGGGGTTTCGACAATTTTAGGGATGGCAGAGGGAATCGGTGTTTGTATTCAGGAATAGAAATAACTATAGTAGAATGTGTCCCGAGTGGAATTTTTTTCTGTGTTGAGCAGAAAAAGAAAAAAAAAAGAGTGGCTATACTATAAGAATTCCTTTTTTTGTGCTTCATTTATATCCACTGCGTCTTTACTCTGACTCTTCTTTATTTATCCGGTCTTAGTTGTACACACAAAACACTGTCCTTCGAATACCACACCCAGTATTTTACTCTTACAATGTTTGCTGCGATCAGAATGGAAGTGTTAGACGGTCCGCATTCATCTCAAGAGTTCAGCATTGCCTTTCTTAACAGCAAATCATAATAAAAGTTGTAGGTTTTGCAGCAAGAAAAGAAAGAAAGAAAGAAAGACATGAGGAAAAAAGTGAGGAGAGCTGTTTGGTTTCTAAGCAACAGTTAACGCTGGGTTGCAGTGAGAGCTGCAGGGTGGGTTCCTGAGTTCCCATGTTTCTGCCTTCGTCTCCACATTCTCTTCCTGAGGAATTTGACCTGCCTGACCTCTCTGAATACGTCTGGATTTACCCTCCCCTCCAACACACAATCGCAGCACACTGTAATCGAAAGCCTTTATGAGAGCAAATCTCACTCCCTTTATTTTCCCTCTTCATTACAGAGGTAGCCTTGGCTAAAGAGACACATGGAACTGACAAGCAGGTTGATTCTGATTTGCAACTGTGTGTTTCCTGGATGTGTAACACGCAGAGGTGTGTAATGTTGTGCATTTAAGACAGCTTTATGTCGAATAAGGACTGCAAAGCTGTACAGTGGTTTGATTTCAAGGTCAACATGCAGTGTATGGAGACGCAACACACAAAAAAACACACGCATGAGACATCACTCTGCGCTGTGAGGCAGCCATTTAGAGACGAGACGTTCAGAATCTGCACAAGACTATAATTAAAAAACAGCAAAGTGGAGGAAAAATAATATCTAATTATAAGAATTGTCTGTCTAAACAGCAAAAAAAATGCGGTGAAATTTTTTGGTTAGAAATGGAGCTGAAGACGGTATGTACGCTCTGTTTAAGCAAAACTACAGATATGTGAAGGTGACGCTGTGATTGATGGAGAGGAAGGCAGAAATGTTGGCTGCTATTATTTATCTTAGTGCGAAGGTGTGTGTTTCAGTGGAAAAAAATATATATATTTAAAAAAACGAGAGTGTGTGTGTGTTTTTGCTTGCGCATGCCTGCAGTGGGGTGAAACATGGAGGTGTATGGGGGATGATCAGACAGAAGGCCATCTGAGAGCACGGTACACACTCCATCTGGACACACATTCACTGTGAAAAAGAGTGTGAAAGATGAAGAGAAGAGAGAAGGTGAGATTATAATCTTGAATCTTAAAAAGCAACCTGTAAAATTCGTCTCACTTCTTCTTTTGACTGATGATTTTCATATTCATCATCATTTTTACTCACACATTTTCCAGTGATTGAGTAATTCTTTCGGTGAAATGGCTGCAACGACTGACGGATAAAACCATGGTCCACCGTTAGATTCTCGTCGCCAACTTTTGTATCTTGTCTCCCCCTTTATTGTCATCTGTTTAATGGAAATGAAAATATCAAATTAGATCCAAGTGCAGTGACACCTACAATATGAATGCAGCTGATAATATCCTGAAATGTAACCCATTAAAGGAGTATTTTCAACAGACACAGTAGATGGCTTCAGCATGTTCCATAGGACGAAATAGACTAAAACTGTACATGTTCTATTCTATTCTATTCTATTCTATTCTATTCTATTCTATTCTATTCTATTCTATTCTATTCTATTCTATCCTGTCCTGTCCTGTCCTGTTCTGACTATTCTATTCTATTCTATTCTATTCTATTCTATTCTATTCTATTCTATTCTATTCTATTCTATTCTATTCTATTCTATTCTATTCTGTCCTGTCCATTCTATTCTATTCTATTCTATTCTATTCTATTCTGTTCTATTCTATTCTATTCTATTCTATTCTATTCTGTCCTGTCCTGTCCTGTCCTGTTCTATTCTATTCTATTCTATTCTATTCTATTCTATTCTATTCTATTGTCTTGTCCCGTCCTGTCCTTTCTTTTCTTTTCTTTTCTTTTTCAATTTCAATTCAATTCATTTCAATTTTATTTGTATAGCCCAATATCACAACAAGGTTATCTCTCTATTCTATTCTATTCTATTCTATTCTATTCTATTCTATTCTATTCTATTCTATTCTATTCTATTCTATTCTGTCCTGTCCTGTCCTGTCCTGTCTTGTCTTGTCTTGTCTTGTCTATTCTATTCTATTCTATTCTATTCTATTCTATTCTATTCTATTCTATTCTATTCTATTCTATTCTATGCTGTCCTGTCTATTCTATTCTATTCTATTCTATTCTATTCTATTCTATTCTATTCTATGCTGTCCTGTCTTGTCTATTCTATTCTATTCTATTCTATTCTATTCTATTCTATTCTATTGTCCTGTCCCGTCCTGTCCTTTGTTTTCTTTCTTTTGTTTTCTTTTGTTTTCTTTTCTTTTCTTTTCTTTTGTTTTCTTTTCTTTTCTTTTTCAATTCAATTCATTTAAATTTTATTTATATAGCCCAATATCACAACAAGGTTATCTCTCTATTCTATTCTATTCTATTCTATTCTATTCTATTCTATTCTATTCTATTCTATTCTATTCTATTCTATTCTGTTCTATTCTATTCTGTTCTATTCTATTCTATTCTATTCTATATAATCTTGATACCGTCCTGAAGTATTTTTTTGGCGTTTATTTCCTTTTTTTTTTAAAGACTGACATTTGACTTTTTTCTTGTATATGTTCATTTTTAGATATTTTATTTCCATACTATTTCATCTGTTACAGTAAAAAAAAAAAAAAAAAAAAAAAAAAAAAAAACAACTCTGTGAATTATGTGTCAGGAAATGATGTGATCTCCTACACCATCATGAATTTCCCCTAGGGATTAACTAAATTCATGTAAATCTGACGTTCATCTAAATATGAGTCAGCTGTGGTCAAGATCAAATGTCACAGAGGCGAGCTAAGAAAAACTGAAGAAAAAAAAACAAAAAAAAAACAAAATGCATTTGAAACCTGATGATTTTCTGCCAGATCATCAGCCTCATTTAAGAAACTACTTTTTATTATTTAGTGTAAATGTTGTTTCCCCAAAAAATATGAAGCCGACTGCTGAGAAAGACTCCAACCTTTCAACTGCTTCAGTGATAACAGCCTGTAGCTTTGTTGACGCTTAGTTCACAGTTTATTAAGTAGTAAAATCATTAAAGTTCTGTGTTGTTGAATATTTGTTGGCTTGTTTTATTTATTTAATTTTTAAGACACATCAATACCAGAGACATTAACATTCTGGCTCGGTCAATACTGTGTTTATTTGATCCTTAATGACCTGATAAAATTTGCACTTTTTAAGATGATGTTGAAGGAAATCAACATTTTAATATGATTGAAATTCACAGAGTAAAGTAGGTTTTATGCTTTTTTTTCATTTATACTTGTAATTTACTTTTACTTATGTACAGTTTCAGCAGCGGGAGAATGTAATCAATCAATCAATCAATCAATCAATCAATCAATCAATCAATCAATCAGAGTTTATTTATATAGCACTTTACAACAACATGAAGAAGACCAAAGTGCTTTACATCTAAAAGCATGATTAAATTATAAGATAGAAACAGTTTAGTCAAAAACCATAAATATGAATAAAACAATAAGACACAACAAGACCACAGATTAAAACCTAATGTTGTCTAAGGGTTAATTATTGTCATATCAGATGTTTTCCTGAGTATTTTAGGAAGATTTTGTGGAAAAAATGGCATATCTTTATGTTTGGTAGTAATAGTTAGGATAATGCATGCTGTTTATACTTTATACTTGTTCTAAAAAAAAAAGTAGGTGCATGAATTTTCATTAAAAGCAAACAAAATGAGGAATCTGGGAAATTTACCTACTGTCAGAAATCTACTTTTTTTTTTTTTTTTGCATTTTGTCGTCTCTCATATGATATTATTGTTCTTGTACCTGCTGATTATGACTGATGAGCAGGTAGCGTTCAGGATTACCATCCGATGATTAATATGATATAAGAATAGACTGTTTTTGTACATTTAATACAATGATTTTACATGCATACCTTCAGCCTACATATGGAATGGTTTACCCAGACACTAACTATGCTTTTAAAAACTAAAACTGTGAATTCATGCAATATTAAATCATGCAATTAATCAATCAAAGTTTACGTATATAGCACTTTACAACAAGTCCTTTACATCTAAAAGCATGATTAAAATATAAGATAGACACAGTTTAGTCAAATACCATAAATATGAATAAAACAATAAGACACAACACACAGTGATAAAAAAAAGACCATAAATTAAAACCTAATAGTATTTAAAGGTTAATCATGGTCATACCAGATGTTTTCCTTGGTATTTTAGAACAATTTTGTGAAGAAAATGACATATCTTTATGTTTGGTAGTAATAGTTAAGATAATGCATGCGGTTTATACTTTATACTTGTTCTAACATAAAAAGTAGGTGCATGAATTTTCATTGAAAAAAAAAACAAAATGAGGAATCTGGGAAATTTACCTGCTGTCAGTAATCTACATTTTTTAGCATTTTGTCGTCTCTTATATGATATTATTGTTTTTGTACCTGCTGATTATCAAGGTTATTATCGTTAACGAAAACTAACGAAATGACGAAAACTAGAATTGAAAAAACATTTTCGTTAACTGAAATAAATAAAAAATATAATTAAAAGAAAAAAAACGATAACTAACTGAAACTGTATTGCGTGCTTACAAAACTAACTAAAACATATAGAAATTATAGATAAAATTTCCTTTGTTTTCGTCTTTGTCAATGTCGGATTGATACAAAAGCGATTTATTTCGCTCTAGCAAGTTTAGCTAGCGGCACCGTACTGTACTTCACGGTCTGTCACTTCTCGTCACTTGTTTAGAATCGTCTTCTGGTCCCCGCTCTACCTGGAAACATGGAAACTAAAGTTGGGAGAAAGCAGCAGAGTCCTGTATGAGATTTATTTGAATACGACGGCGAAGAAGATAAAAGATATAAAAAAAACTAAAACTAAGCATTTAGGAAAAAAAATGAAAACTAATAAAAACTAGCAAACCTGCTGTAAAAACTAATTAAAACGAACTGAATTAGAAGACAAAAAAAGTCAGAATGAAATAAAACTAAACTATAATGAAAAATCCAAAACTATTATAACCTTGCTGATTATGACTGATGAGCAGGTAGTGTTCAGGATTATCATCTGATGATTAATATGATATAAGAATAGACTGTTTTTGTACATTTAATACAATGATTTTACACACATACCTTCAGCCTACATATGGAATGGTTTACCCAGAGACTAACTACGCTTTTAAAAACTAAAACTGTGAATTCATGCAATATAAAATCATGCAAGCTCACACACATACACACACACACCTACACACACACACACACACACACACACACACACACACACACACACACACACACACACACGCTACTGCAGAGGTGTTGAGAGAGTTGACCTGTGGCCTTATAATCAGTGCTCAATCTGCTCCAGTGTGTTATATAAGGGAGCAGTGAGTGCTAGTCAGATCCTCCTACAGATGCCTAAGCAGTCACGACTAACGCGGATGTTCTCAGCCCGGCTAACGCAGACTTTACCTTAGCCTCTGCTCTGGAGTCCCACACAAATACACACATTAGCTCATGCACACGTGCAAAAAAATGTGCAGGAAAATTTGGATTTGCATAGATATTAACAAAAAAATCTCACACTTGAAATGAAGTATTTATTTAATGGGATAGAGCTGATATCTGCACATATTCTTCCAAACATAAGGATGTGCTAAATGTTTCTGCGATATGATCGACTCCAGCTCACTCGGCAAAATCCCTGAAGTCCCACATCTTTTTAGATATATTTTTCCGGTCTCAAGGAAGGGGTTATTTTACCGTGGACCTAAAACAGCCTCTAGGACCTCAGTACCTCGGGCTCTGTGAAGCCTGTAGCTGAGAATAGCAGGCAGATCCTACCCATCATCTGATGTTCTCATGCAGCGCTGTCTGCAGGGAGAGAGATGAACCCTGATGAATAAATATGAAGATAACCTGCACCTCTGCTGCACTTTTTCTTTTTCCCGTTCCCCATATGGTTCTGGTGAAGAGAAGGATAGGGAAAATTTTTCAAAAGAAGCCTCTGGGCCATTGTGTCTGTGTATGTACTCGTGCATGTGTGTGTGTGTGTGTGTGTGTGTGTGTGTATCTAACTATTTCCCTTTGTGTACTATCATCTGAATGTCTGCATGCACATTAGTGTGAAGTGTATGTGTGTATGTGTGTATGTGTGTATGTGTGCTTGTGTGTGTGGGCGGTACTGTGTAGGAGCATGCAGTAGCTTTTCGACAGAGCCTCCAGTAACATGTATTTGTGAATCTTTTGTTTTATTCTCCATCTCCTATTCAGCTCTGCAATAATCACACCTAGCGCTGCTGTTGCTGCTGCTGCCCTTGAATGAAAAAGCAACAAAAGGGGGATTCTTTAAAGAATAATTTTCCTGGGTCATGCTGTTGCAGCCAAAAGATGACAGTACTGATGAGCATTAAGCATTTTTAAATCATCTAAAAATCATCTTGAATATATGAATATAATAAACAGGAAAGGGGCTCCTATTGTTTTCCGCTAGAAATCACTGCAACAAATAAGCCTGAAAACGCTGAAAGGGAACCTGTTGCATACACGTAATCTGATTTGAATATGTAAATACTTTGATATCAGTCGTTGATGCTGCACTTTCAGGGGTTGGTTGCATTCTGGCTAAGTAGGAAAGAGGTGTGGGTGGGGGATCAATTCATTCAGGGTCATATTGTACCTTGTTTTGACTATCGACAGGTTTACAGTGTCGGGGGGGAACCGGGCAGGGTAATCCCAGCAGTTAAGACTGTTTGGTAAGCAAGCAAACAAGCAAGCAAACATGATCAAAATAACACATTTCAATACAGGAGCTGTTTGATAAAAGCCAGAAAAACAGACAGAGTGAATAAAAGTGAGAGAACTGTGATCAAGAACAAAAGTTAACCTCCTCTGAACTCTGTCATATATTCATGCTTTCATGATTTGGACACTTTCCAGAAATGAGGCAATGAGTCAAAACACAAATATTTTCTTTGTACGTGTTTTGTTTTGTTTTTTGTCATCAGCAGTTCATAATCGCACTGCTGTCGTCTTCATTTTCTTGTCTCCATAAATACATTTATTTAGTTATATTGTGTATTATTAGGTGTATTATTACATATTATGTATGACGTATAGAGCCACGGTGATATGGAATGCTCTGCCGGGACGAATCATTCAAGAAAATAACAAATACAGATTTAAAGAATTACTGAAAGAGTATTTATTTGCAAAACAATGCTCGGTGTCTGCTAATGCTTAGTCGATAGATAAGTCTTTATTGTCATTGCACAATCATACACAGTATAAAATATAACGAAATTAGGGCTCAATACTTTTTGGTGCAGAGGAAGATTAAAAAAATATTATAAATGTATAAATAAATATACACAGGGCAATTAAAGTGTGCAAAAATGTAAAAATATACAAAAATATGTTACAAAGGTAATAAAAAGTGCAAAAGCGATTCAGACTGTGCAAAATAATACAAATTATTTGCACATGGCCCACTATATGACTTTATAGGTCAGGTGTTATTGTTGAGTAGGGCTAATGATTGACATTACATTGATATATAACTGTAAAATATATGTGACCATTTACAAATTATGCTAAAAACTACTTTTTGGGAGGTACTATATTATATGTATGTTGTTTTTGTTTTGTAACTGTGTTGAATGTTTTTTAGTTGTTTTGTTGTGTTGTTTTGCATGTGGGTGTTTTTTGTCATTTGTGTACTGCAGTGGAAAGACAGTTATGTTGGGTGTGGACTCCAGGAAGAATAGTGATGGCCTAAGCCAAAGATAATGGAGATCCAAAGAAATGAAATGAAATATTTTTTTTAAAATTATAACATTTAGAATATTTACATATTTGCTAATTATATTTATTATGATCAGGTGAAATAAGTATTGTTTCTCATATACTGTGATTGACAGAGACAGATATTGTACAGCTTTTATTTCATTTTATTGTAATTTTCATGCCCGTCCTTCCAGTGAAATGTGCCTCAAAAGTGTTGATTTTGAGCATTAAAGGATTAAATGTTCCTTTAGTGCACAGGTGTCAAACATGCGGCAAAATTATAATGAAGATATTAACAATCAAGGATGTGAAAATCATTTTAGGTCAATTCAACCTGAAGTGAGTCAGACCAGTAAAAAACAATCATAACAACCTATAAATAATGAAAAACGCAAATTTTTTGTCTTTTTTTAGTGTAAAAAAAAAAAAAGTAAAATTACACAAAAATGTTTATATTTACAGACTATCCTTTTACAAAAAAATGTGAATAACCTGAACAAATATGAACAATATGAAATTTCTTAAGAAAAGTATGTAGAATTGTACCAATATTCTGCCTGTTACTAAATGTTTTGTGTATTTGTAGATCCATTGTGATCTGTACTCTGTGATGCACATGTATAAATGGTAAACTAAGGTGTAATATTGTTAAAATTGCACTTATTTTTCTTCAGAATTTTCAGGTTGTTCATATTTGTTCATGTTATGCTCAAGTACAGTTCGTAGATGTACATATTTTCGTTACGGAATCTTACTTTTTTTCACTCAAAAACATAGAGAAAACTTTGGTGTTGACATTATTTATAAGTTATTATCTGATTTTTTATATTGTTTTATTGGTCCAGCCCACTTTAGATCAGGTTAGGCTTGATGTGGCCCCTGAACTAAAATGAGTTTGACACCCCTGCCTTAGTGGTTGAGGAAATTCTCCTCCTTAATCTAAATAATTAAATAGAAAAAAAACCCCAAAAACTCATATATTATATAGGATATTAATCATCGTTGTATTTACAATTTAAGGCACAGCAGTTATTTTTACAATTAATTCTTTAAACATATTTTGCTTATATTAATTAGATCAGGGGTGTCCAAATCTGGTCCTCGAGGGCCGCTATCCGGCATGTTTTACATGTTCCCCTCTTCCAGCACACCTGAGGGTCATTATCAGGCTTATGCAGAGCTTGATCATAGGCTTATCATTTGAATCAGGTGTGTTGGAAGAGGGATACATCTAAAACATGCAGGATAGCGGCCCTCAAGGACCGGATTTGGACACCCCTGAATTAGATGCTTTCAAGTAAATAAGTTTTTGCATGCAGATTTTTTATGTAGTGCATGTCTGTTACAAGTGCTTTTCAATGTTTTATGTTTTCTTAAATTAATTTAAGACGGAAATAAGAAATCTGAAAAGGGAAAAAAGAAAGGGAAGGATTGATGTAAATGAAAAAAATTAAGAAATACAGTTTGTTTTCTCTTCTATGCTTGATAATCCCGCATTAAAAAAACAAATTAATACTGAGTTATAAAGGTTATTTTCATAAAAAAGAACAAGGTTAGGTTATGAATGATCTCACTTCCTCTAAGTAGGTTGAAGAGGTCTAGAATAAATAATACAGGTGTATTGGCACACAGTGGTGCTGCAAGGACTGCACAGTTACAGAATCTGGATATATTTATGTTATTTATGTTCTTTTGGTTGTAACAGAAAGCTGTGAAATCCATCAAGTTTTAAACAGGTTAGATTCCACAAGGCCTGTTGAGACTCAGTTTCCCATAGTTACCGCAATCTGTCATGCATATATACAGCGCAAGAACAAATGTCAAAGCAATGAGAGGTTTCAGCACAAATCATCCTGAAGGACCTGTATAGGGTGTGTCTTTTAAAGGGTATGAAATCACCTGTGGTCTACATATTTACATTTACAACACCTTGTTTTTATTAGGATAAATGCGTGACACGTAAATGCGCAATTTATCTTACAAATGTGCGTCTCTGTGAGGTAAAAGATGTTACACAGAGGGGAAATGGAGATCAGAGAACAACAGAGACATACACTGCCCCATGTAGAGAAACACAAAGTCAGTGATGTGTTGTGTAATAATGGAGGCATATTTCTGCCTCATTTGTGCTGCCAAAACTCCCAGGATTTCACAGCTTTCATACTTAATGCATAAAATCTGCACATCACCTTTAGTTCTGACACTTTGTAACGCTAACAACAATTATTTATCCACATGTTTCTTTGACCTGGGCTGTATGCAAGAAGGATGGCATTAAACAAGTGCACAACAGGTCAGAGAAATATACTGCTCCTTTCAAAACATGTAAAGGAAAAGATTAATACTGCAGGAAAACATGCTCTTTTAAAGCCGAGGAACATTGGTAAGCTCAAGGACTTCGATACAGAGTGGCCTTATGACTGCGTAGGCGGCTAGGCCCGAGAAGCGCAGCGCTGGTAGGCAGGCGAGAGATATATTAACATCAGGAATACTGTACATCGTCAATTACCCGGACTTCTCCACTGACAGTTCCTCCTCTAGCACATAGCCAAAAGGTCCTCCGAGTTCATTTTAACCCACCCTTGTCACCTAGCTTCTGTTCTAGCACATCCCATAATTATCCTCTCCATTGGGAAACACTATAGACTGAGTGGGCCACACGAGAAGGGGGTAATTATTTAGTTAGTGGATTATAATCTACTAAATAGAAATGTTGCAGCTGAGAATGGCCATAGTGGTTTGTGAGGAGATGGAATTGATGTACAGAGAGATGAGCATGGTGAATGTTTAGAAACAGAATGATTATGGCAGTGGTTTTCAACCCTGGGGTCGGGATCCCACATGGGGTCACCTGGAATTCAATTGAGGTCGCCTGAAATTTCTAATAATTGATTAAAAAAAAACAAAAAAACAACTTACTAAAGTGGCAAGGTTTCACTGTAAAAGGATCAATGTTATTACAATGCAAACTTTGGTGCTGCTAGTGGATATACACCCCCCAGGTGAGCCTCTAAATAAGACCCTCTTTCCTCCTCATTTCAGTTTAACCCCTTGAACACTGGTTTCAGATGTTTGTGGTGCAAGATTTGATCAGTTTGAGAAAGAACAGACTGTACCAAACAACTTAAAAAGGGGATTGGAAGCAGTTAATGCAGTGTTTTTTAA
Organism: Sphaeramia orbicularis; assembly: GCF_902148855.1. NCBI lineage: Eukaryota > Metazoa > Chordata > Actinopteri > Kurtiformes > Apogonidae > Sphaeramia > Sphaeramia orbicularis. Next base: position 28,609,130 of record NC_043977.1, on the reverse strand, counting down.
CCTTAGGGTTGGGACCCTACGTGGGGTCGCCTGGAATTCAAATGGGATTGCCTGAAATTTCTAGTAATTGATTAAAAAAAAAAAAAGAAAAAAAAAAAGAAAACTTATTCATAAAAATTTACATTATATAACCTAAATGTTGTGTAAAATTAATGTTTATTTGCAACATTGTATAGCAAACTGTTACATGATCAATAATAAATTAATTTTAGCAAAAAAAAAAAAAAAGTCTCAGTTTTGAATGTCTGGGGTTGCCAGAAATTTGTGATGTTAAAATGGGGTCATGAGCCAAAAAAGGTTGGGAACCACTGGATTATGGAGATGTTTGACAAAGATGTTGGGTGTATATAAGACTTGAGCTGCACATTTTCCTGATCAGCTATTCCAGTCTGTCTGCAATGATAGTTCAGATCAAAATAAAGACAAAATGAAGAAGGTCCGAACAAGTCAGGAGTGGAGGTACCATTCTCTGCCATGGGAAGGGGTTTAAAGGAGTGATATTTAGCTTTTTTTCCCCCTTTTTTTAATTCAAATTTTTGTTCAGAACAGCCTTATAACATATTATACAGGATATCACCACTGTTCTCTCTTTTTTTTTTTTTTTTTTGTAAAAGAAAAAACAAAGGGTGTCAATATTGCTCAGTAAAAGAAGGAAAAAAAAGTAATTTGGGAATCTTTCTTACATGAATATTTTCATATAAACAGACTTTGCAGTGCAATTCTGCTTTTTTAAAATGGAATTATGCATTTTCAAACACTTCCCTGTTGTCTACATAAACTGTAAATGCTATGCTTGGGTCTGAATTCTTCATTAATTAAACTCCACAGGTCCATCTTCAACCCTATTTCTGAGTAATGACACCAGAAAGGTCGTTTTGAGCGCTGGCCCTTTAAATGCAAATGAGCCACTTCACACCACACCCCCTCTAGGTTGTTGAATGCGCTGCTCTGTCCAGTTCAACCACTTGTGTTAGTTAATACAACCAACAACTTGACATTTTCGGTAATCGGCTCGAAGTTTGGACATATTTTTAGTATGGACTACAACCACTGCTGCTGATAAACAATTATGTCGTACTCAGAGAAATGTTTGTCAGAATCTTGACCTTATATGTGCAAATGTTGTGATGTAACTAGTTATAAATGTAACAAATTAACCTGGAATTAAAACGGGTTTAGAAATCCACTCTATTTTTGCCGGAATTAATATAAAGACAGCTTTGCAGCACCTGGAGGGTTCAAATTCAAACTTTTTGAACTTTTAGGGTCCAAATACACAAATAAATGTACCAAAGACTAATTAACCCTTTCATGCACGAATTATGAGAACCTTAATCAAAATTTTTTCCTGTGTGTTTTTATTCCTCTTTAGGCATGAAAAAAACAATGCGATTGAAAATTTTCTTCTGAAAAATAAATAAAAAATAAAATAAATAAAATAAACATAATAATAATAATTAAAAAAAAAACTTAAAAAAATAATAATGAAAAAAAATTCTTATGAGCGTATTTTTCATGAAGTTCTAAAAATGTCCACTCAGCTGGACACCACATGTTTAATTTTTGATGCACAGAAACATGTATTTACTGATAAATTGTGTGAAAACTATGGGGAGGGGTTGTGATTCTGGGGGTTTATGCTCAGGAGAGATCTACATAATGTTACCAATTCATGCCAGAAAAGATATGTAGTGTCTTAAAAATTTAATAAAGATATGTGTAAAAAAAAATAAAAAAACAAAACAAAACAAAAAAGAAAAGAAAAGAACAACAAAATCCATGAATATACAAAAGAACAGCTGTAGAATAGCTGTCCACTGGAGTGATGGACAGGGTTAAAGTGGGTTTAGCAAAATATGACCCCTTTAAAAATGATATTCAGTATGTTTTGAATAAAATGCTTGTTGGATCATGAGAAAATAAAAGCAAGTGTGACGCTTTTTTTTCTGGAAGGCATTTCACGTCCTCACTTCAACAGGAGACTGTAGAGAAATGGCAAGAAACATGTTTTTAGACACAGAAATGATGTGCATTAAAGGTTCATGAACCCAGATCTGGAGCTGTTTTCACAACTGAAAGTCAGAACCAAACTTCATGTACATTTGGACCAGGTAGTTTTACTTTCTCTTTCTGCCTCATAAGTGTCATATACTTTACATGTAGTCGATATATTACAAAGAGTCTTAACTATCCACAAAGTGTTTTCACACTGTACATGAACTTAACCATTTTTGAATATGAACTAGACCAAGACCACCTTTTTTTGGTCAGACCTATTTTGGAGGCCGACTGTTTTGTCTGCGCTGTGTTCCAGGGGAGGTTTCACACCTGCAAATTTGGTTTGGATCAAACTGAAAAGTTAGGAAGTCCAAATGAGGTAGGTGTGAAAGTGCCCTAACTAGCATGTCCACTGTCTACACAGAACTAATGACTGGGTGCAGAATTTGTCTTATTTTTTTCATTATTATTTTTAATTTTACACACGTCTACTTTTATTTTTAGTATTAAATGAGAACTTGGCATGGATTATCTGAGCATATCTAATACAAAGAGAGCACTTATGTGTCATGGCATAAGGTTGATCTCCATCTAAAAATACTGCAAATTTTAATAAAATCTTCAGAGAATCTGCAATATAAATGCAAATATATCTGTGTGACTGTTATGCAAATATTAAGAGATGGATCAGCATCATCACTATTATCATCATCATCCTCATCGCCATCATCATGTTGTTAAAGTTAGATGTAATATTTCACCAGGTCTGGTGATTGAGGAGAAGATGATGGACAAAAGATGTATTTTCACAAAAACCTGAATCTGGCTGACAGTTTTTCTGATCCTAACAGAACCAAACCTCTGGCCTGGATCATAAAACAGTAGTTGCTTTTCCCTTGGACGTCTGTGCAAAACTTTACAGGTATTTACTAAATGTCGAAAAAACAGAAGTGTGTATTGTCGGTTTTTCCCTTAAATCGCAAATGCGATGATTTGTTTATTTATTATTGCGAGATGACATGAGAAATAATTCCATAAACATGACAACGAGCATAAATATCGTGTTGATTTACAGATATATTCATTATTATTATATACTACCCCTCTATCCTGTACTAAATTAAAAAATGATTCGGTTACCTGGTGTGTCCACACATAGCGCACCATGTTTCTTTTAAACTCTTCTTCTTCACTTGTTGTAACGTCCATCAACATCCCGTTTTTGATTCATATGACTCTAGTTGTAGAAAAAGGTCTTTCCATTGCATTGTTGTGTGATGTACCAATTTCGCGGTTTTTCGCCTGAAAAACCACCTCTTGCCAACGCAAAATCTTTTCATCAAAAAACGAGAGTTTTGGTGAAATTGTCGACTTTCCATTTGGTAAATTTTTATGTGCAAGTTATATTCGCGCAATTTCATAGTCAATGGAAAAGCGACTAGTGTTTCAACGTCCCCCACGATGTGTCGAAGACCAAACATTTGTTTCTGCATCTCTCTGTATGTGTTTGTTTCCTGTATTACTTCAGTGAATATCACAGTTTCCTCATTAATCCACACATGCAGACCCACAATTATCTCCTAAATCCACTGTACTTATTTTTTAACGTTTATTGTTTTCTTAATACAGCTATTTGTAAACCCCTCTAAAATGTAATGCTACATTCCAGAACAGGTTTTTGAGCCTGTAAGTCACGACTTCAAACCACGACTCATGACTTTGTAGCGTTCCAGGCAAGTCAAAACAGGAAAAAAATCTAAATCTTACCAAGTGTGTTTTTCTCATTTCTTGTCAAAATATCTCATCACACTTAAAATAAGACATAATCACCTATAGAGTAACTTTTCAGTGAGATATAAGAACTTATTTTTAGACAACAGATCTTGAAAATCTTATTTTTAAGAAATCTTACCAAGATAATTATCACTTGTTCCATTGGCAGATTTTTTTGCTTATATTAAGCCCAAAAAAAATCTTGAATTAAGCAAAAAAAAAAAAAAAAAAAATCTGCCAGTGGAACAAGTGAAGAGATTTGATTTTTGCAGTGAAGCCAAACTGCCTGAGCTCAAGGAATTGTGGTAGTTAGAGGTAAACAAACCACACTGTGGACCGTACAGGACTTATGCTCATTTACAGTCATTTCTATCCCAGAGGTGTTTGCTCTTTGCTTATTTGAGAGAAACAGAGGAAGAAAAACAGCGCATGAGGCAAGAGGAGCTGTTATACCTTTTATGTTACGTTAGTTGTATATTTGGATACATATTTGGTATTCATTTATTCTTGTATTCAATGGACTGAAAACTAGCTAACACTAGATTAGCAGCTGATTATGCAGAACATTTGCAGGTAAATAACGTTAGAGCAATACCTTGTTTTAATAAACAATCTGCATAAACACAGCATCCATGGGGGCCGCCAATGTTGTTTGACAGACTATGTGCCGTCAGAGCTCGGAACTGGGAGTACATGGATCTAGTACGAGTTCACAGGTGGGAAGTCACGGGTTTGACTGCCATTCCAGTGCATTTTCACTGGTAGAAGATTGGAAAAACATGAGTTACAGGTTGTCTGAAATGCAGCATAAGAACAGTTTTCCAATATTTTTTGTTCCAAGTGTTTTTTTATTACATTTCAAGTCACAGAAAAATATAATACAGTCATTTTTTTTTTTTTTAACCCAAACCCGTGAACATTCCCACGCTGTTGCACCAAAAAAAAACCAAAAAAAACCCCAAAAAAGACAATAAGAATAATAAATAAATGAGGAATACAGATATTAGTCACAGACTTGTATTAATTAGACTATTGTGGAATAAGTGAGGGATCTACCTAATTGTATGATTCAGAACAGGTTGGCAGGTACTGAAAAACTTATTTGCACATCCTCTTATAGAATATCTGATTTTTTCCAATGTTAAATGATGTAAAAGATCTAGAAACCAAGATTTAAATGCTGGAGGTTGTTTATCTTTCCATTGTAGTAGTATTAGTCTACGAGCTAGAAGAGTGGTGAAGACAATTAGATTTTTAGATTTTTGGTTAAAATGAAAAGAATGTGATGTAATGCCAAATATTGCCAATTGTTGCCTCAGGTTCAATATGAGACCCTGTTACATCAGAAAGAAATTTAAATATAGACTGCCAAAAGTTTTTCAGTTTTGAACAAAACCAGAACATATGAGACAGTGAGGCCGCTTCAGCTTCACAACGATCACAAGTAGGATTCAAGTCCGATTTAATTTTTGTCAACTTCACTTTCGACCAATGCAGTCTGTGAACCACTTTGAATTGAATTACTCTGTGTTTCCCAATATTTTAAAGGTTTTTTTTTTTTTTTTTTTCGGAATTTCCTCTAAGGGAGATGCAAATAATAACCACTGGATGCAGACACATCTATTGTAATGTATTTTACTCTGACAATTGGCAACCCAATGGGACCATTTTTGGGTCCTTACCTCATATTTGGAAACTACAGATTTAGATTGATTCGAGGTCACTGGGGAAACTGTTCAAGGACAGGTTTCCAAAAAAAAAAAAAAAACAGAGAAAGGATTAGAATGGTAAGATGAAGAGGAGGATATGAGTCTGGACATGAGGTAAAACAGCCGCTCTTTGGTTGTTGTTTGGTATGGAGTGATGATATCTCCAATTCATTTGAGGTATGTCAATTCTTTTGCCATGTGTCAGAGGCAGGAAATGTGTGTGTGTGCGTGTGCGTGTGTGTGTGCGTGTGTGTGTGTGTGTGTGTATATGCAAACATGTGAGTGTGTGCATACTGTGGATGCCTGGAGTGCAGGTTGCATGTGGGAGCAGAGAGAAAGCACCTGGCTGAGAGGTGAGTCACAAGCACAGGTAATTGCTCTGACATTTAATTCTAATGAAGTATCGGGGAGATAATGGTACCTATTGGCATTAACACATGCACACACAAATACATGCCATGCACAAGTGCACAAACACACAGGCAAACGCATAAAAAAACCCCTCCTCAACACTTACCACTGTAAAACCTGTGCTTAAGACCCTGACTCATACACATTAAAGCGGAGAATGCGGAGGAGGGAGAAGTGTATTGAGGCCCCAGACAAGATGACAGTCAAAAGGACACTTTCACAGCCAAACAGTACCGGTGCTAACAGGAGGCAGACGGCGGGGAAGAAGGAAGAGGGATGGAGAGGGTAAAGAGGTGACTAATGCAGGAGACACTGGTGATTAGCTTACTTGAAAACACAAGTTTGAGAGTTAGAGGGAAATGGAAAGTGAGTATATAGTTTCTGCAGATGAGTGCTTTGAAAACCCACATTTTCTGTTTCAAAGTGAAGAAAAAGAAGTATGGACTCTTACGACTTTAGACTCAACTTGAGAAAATAATGAAATTACTGACTTGGACTTTAACAGTAGTGACTTCACTTGGACTTTCACATCTTGGCGTTGAAAGACTTGACCTTTTCCACTATCCAAGGAGTAAAATTAGGGTAAAAAATGTACTGTACAGAGAAAAATCCGAAATTTCCCGACCAGTAATGCATTGTGAATCACTCACGCAGCAGTCATTTAGCTTCCGCAGGAAGAAAAAATGCCACTGAATGTCATTTGACTGCAGAGAGACAATGTGATTAACCTGCTTTTATTGTGCTTTGTTTTAAAGAATATCCAGAAGTCAATGAAAAATTGGACATCAATGTGTAAATCGTGGCTCAAAGAATACAAACTGCAACAACTTCCAATTTATTTATTTATTTTTTAACATTTTTGAAGTTGCACAAGGATATTACTTCTGGGGCTGTGACTTAGATGAATGTTAATGTTATTTTATTAAGCAGTTTAAAGTTTATTTTTAAGACTAAGTGTGATGCAGGTATGTAAAAAATTCTGATTATTCTAGTCTATTTATATGTAAGTGCATTAAATTTTACACAGTGATGTACTTAGAACATAATGTTTAGATTTGGGACTTGACTTGAGACTACATATCCCCGACTTGAGACACATGTAGGTCAAATGACTGCAATAATCACTAATATTTATCGACAATGATGGAGACACACACTGTGGTGTACATGTTATTTTCCTGATTTTTTCAGATCCAATGCTGTGATCCATATTGAAGTTCCAGACTTTGTCATGCAGTAGGATTCTTTATTGTTTTTTAAAACCAGATATGATGTTCAGCAGTGGTTTGTGTCTTCATAAAGTACAAGATACAACACTGACAGCGAGCATAGTGAGCTGCTCCTGATTCAAGGGGAATTTGAAGGGAATCTACCACTGACCGAGTCAAATGGGATGTTGAATATGGGTCTTTCCATGAAACTGGGTACATTTTAGTATCTGGCATTTTGTCAGCTTTTTTGGACCCAATAATAAAAGAGAAATTCAGACATATTTCCCCCCAGAATGTACCTAATGATGACCTCAGATAAATGCAAAAAAATATATACTCTTGCTCTAAGCCATCCCAAAATTGATGAATTTTTAATAAAATATTGGGGCCAAAAATATGACCAAAATTGAGACAGGAAAAGTTACCAAGGTGTCAGTGTATTTTATCTGGACCACATGATTGTAAATGGTCTTATATAGCACTATAAATAAAGACACTGTGTTAAATTTGATGATCCTAGTGGTTTTTCTAATCCAGACATGCTGGTTTTTCATGAATCTGCAGTCTCATTCTAGGTTTCGTGCATAACCCATCATGTCCACTCACGTTACATGCGGAACCTGCTCGTTTAAATGCTTAGAAATCACAAGTGATTTTGCAACAGTAGTAGTTTGTGTGAAACACTCTGCCTTGCATATTTACTTCGATTCCCAAAATGTACCTGTGAGAGAATAAAAAGATATAAAAAAGTAGTAGTGCGTAATTTTCATATTCCTTTTTGCCATGTTACATGCAGATTTTTGTATAAAACTAATATAAAAATGCGTTTTATCTGAAAAATAGTTTATTTTATCTCAGTAAATATTTATTTTTAAAATGGACCCAAAGTGCTTCCAAACTTGCGTCACAACATTAGTCTACATCTGATTTGAATTTTTAGCCCCCATGTCCTGTTTTAGGGACCAGTTTCATAGAAGCACCCATATGATAAAAACAGAAAGGTAAAGACATCAGTGAGACTGTTTACAGGTACACTAAAAATGCAATTATTACACAGTTTCTTGAGTTATTAGATTATTCAAGTCATCATGTAAACAGCATAGTCTGATATGCTTATGAGAAATCGAATTAACACACCTGATACTCTGATGTCTTTGTGCATGTAAACCCATTAATCTGGTTTATTAAAAAAAAAAAAAGCACGGAGTGAAGACCATAGCTGTCAACATGTTCAACAAGACAAGAGTGAATGTTTTGAGGAAGTTTGAGTCTGCTGTCACTACATTTGTGCCAACTCCTAAATGAAATCCAATAATGGACTGAAACATTTAAACCAGAGTTTTTCCCTTATTGCATTTCTGAAGTGCGTGTAAACACCTAAGATCGGATCAAATTTGTATGGTCAAGGAAATGGGCTTGTTGAGTTTGTTTACATGACCATGATCAGATAATTGTAATAATCAGATATGATGTGTTTACATGCACTTAAAAAATGCGATAATCTAAAAGCACCCTGGTTTAGATGCTCCAGTTCACTGTCAGATTTCAGAAGTACATTCTCAAACTTCCAGCTAATGTCTTCTGCTCATGTTTGTAACTTATGTTTTCTATGATTTTTTTTTTTTTAAATTGTTTTTACACATGCACAGATGTAAAAAAGGAAAACCCAAAATAAATCAGATTAACATGGATACATGCAGGAAGACATTGGAGTATTGGGGAGAAATCCTGTGATAGATAGATAGATAGATAGATAGATAGATAGATAGATAGATAGATAGATAGATAGATAGATAGATAGATAGATAGATAGATAGATAGATAGATAGATAGATAGATAGATAGATAGATAGATAGATAGATAGACTGAGGATGATGGATGGATGGATGGATGGATGGATGGATGGATGGATGGATGGATGGATGGACGGACGGACAGATAGACAGATAGATAGACAGATGGATAGGTGGGTGGATGGATGGACGGATGGACAGATTGGTGGATGGGTGGATGGATAGACGGATAGACAGACAGACAGATAGATAGACAGATGGATAGGTGGATGGATGGATGGATGGACGGACGGACAGACAGAAAGATAGATAAATAGATAGGTAGATAGGTGGATGGATGGACGGATGGACAGATTGGTGGATGGATAGACAGATAGATAGGTGGATGGACGGATGGACGGACAGACAGACAGACAGACAGACAGATAGATAGATAGATAGATAGATAGATAGATAGATAGATAGATAGATAGATAGATAGATAGATAGATAGATAGATAGATAGATGGACAGACGGACAGATTGGTGGATGGGTGGATGGATAGACAGATAGACAGACAGCTAGACAGATGGATAGGTGGGTGGACGGACGGACGGACGGACAGACAGACAGACAGACAGACAGATAGATAGATGGACGGACAGGTGGGTGGATGATAGATGGATAGACAGACAGATAGATAGACAGATGGATAGATGGGTGGATGGATGGACAGACGGACAGATGGACGGACGAACAGACAGACAGACAGACAGACAGATAGACAGATAGATAGATAGATGTGTTATGTTAAATAATAAAGTGTATCACACTATACTGTTCACATGATCACTTTAATAATCCTAGAACTCCATAAATGGGATACTGATCAGAGTGTTAGTGTGCATGTAAACTCATTGTCAAAAGAGTCTTTTTCTTTTTTCCATCTTGGATAGATTTGCAGTGTAAAAACTGTATTACGTGAGATTTGATCAATAATAACTTGACCATACCTCTGTTTACAGGTCCTATAATCATTATCACATAAAGACTGTGCAGTTTGACAGGCTGACACATTTGCTGTGGCAGTCGTTTATGTCCTCAAAAACATGTCGGCTTCGATGCAGTAAATGAAAATGGGGCTTTCTCGGCTGCCAGTCTGTGCATTTGCATGGACAACAATAATCCAGTCATGCCTCTGTACGTCTGCGTGCAGAGCTTATAACCACGTTTAAGGTCACATCTGATGTCACCGTGCTTCCCCTCAGTGAAAGGGTTTGACTGCTGCTTGTGGTTTGTCCTCACTCTCTGTGGTTTCCCTACAGCCCTATCGAATACATCCAGCCAGAGACTTTTCAGTTTTTGAGATGTGACTCAGATGTGTCGTTTCCTCAGTCATAAATGGCAGGGTAAATGTTAGGACTCTGGGTCAACCTTCACACCACAAAGATCAAACAGCTCCATTTATTAGCCTCAGATTTTTTTTTTTTTTTTTTTTTTTTTTTTTTTCACTGAGGTTTCTTGTGCCCACACACCAAATAACAAAAAGTACAACAGCCCTCATGTATTTAACCTCTATCACAGTTTTGATGTTTTTGACACACTGTAAAACGCCCATGTGGTTATTGGAAATTTTGCTTTTGAATTTCTTGCTCTTTTGTTCTTTCTCTCCCCACCCTCCAAGTACCGTCACTATTTGCTGATTGTCACTTTGTGTAAAGACTACAATGACTTCATGAGTGACTGCGATTGTGTATCGGGGAGATGTGTGTGTTAGAAGAAAAAGAGAGACATGTCAAGAAAAAAAAAAAAAAAAAAAAAAGCATGTTTGATAAGGAAATCAACTCTTTTCTACACAAGAGCCCTTGAAATTTGGTTTGTTGCTCTGGTAACAACAAAGACCGATACAGGTGGGTATCAGTATTAAAGAAGCAAGTGCATGCAAAATATTCATGCGATTTTCCATATGCCTGTTGTTCACTGTTATTCCCTTAAACAGCAGGGCTTGACGCTCAGTCCCGTTAATAGAACGTTTTGCTTGCTTACATTTGCTTCTGCACAATGTTCTGCTATCTGTGCATGCTCAGCCTCGCTCTTTTCATTCACTTAACAGTACTTGCCTTTATTAATGTACATCGCTCCTGAATGTCCTTTATTTTCATCATCATTCTCTACAACAGTGTAGCATTAGTGGCCTTTACTGTCAACACTTTTTTTTTTTTTCTTCTTTATACATAGATGAGGGAGCTTTCTTTTGGTTTATGCCCCCCCCCCACCACCCCAACCCCCTCCCCCTTCTGAAGTGCATCCTTGTATCTCCATTAAACATGATGCTTTTCATACGACTCAAAACCGACAGTCCTTTTCACCAGGTTGTCACGCCCTCATCATTGTGCTGCTATTTGGTGCTGAATCCCGCTGTTGAAAAAAAAAAAAAAAAAAAATCTTGAAAAGTGACAGTCACTTCTCAGGCGTGGACGGTTTTTGAACAATGTTTCAATTTTACTTTCAAATGAATATGTTTTTTTTTTTTAATTAATTAATTTATTTTTTGTTGCCAGAGCACATGTTTGAGTGGTGGAGGTGAAACCCATTATAAGATGTGTCGGCGGAGAGAGGAGAGAGGGAACGAGGGAGAGGGGGAAGAGAGTGGCTCTGCGGTGTTCAATGAGTGGGCTGCCATGCATTCTTTTAGCCTTATTCACTGAGTACGTGTGGGCGGCTAATTCGTGTTTGTATTCAGCAGGTTTACCTAAGGGGAAATGTTTTATTATATGCTGTCTTTGAAATCGATGACTAATTGTACTCTTTCTCTCTCTCCCTCTCTCCATCCACTCATCTCATGTCTATCCATCCATCTCCCTGAGCTCCATTTTCTCCTGATCTTCCCCCTGCACATCTATCCCCCCCCACCCATGAACGCTGTCCCCATCTGGAGTCGGATTCGAGGGTATACCAGGCAGTTTCGTCGAGGGAGGAAGGCAATCTGTGCTGTTACGCTCCATCAAAAAAGTCTAGAAGGACTCTGGCTGCTGCAACAGAGGTGTGATAGTCAATTCGTCATCAGATGAATCTCTCAAAGAAAAACACAAAGAGCACAGGAGAGCAATACAGAGTTGGCCTTGGGAACAGAAGAGAAATAAATACACAGAAATCTTAAAACGGGGGGGAGACGGTGATTGAGAAGCAATAAGACAGTTTAGAAGAAAACATTGAAGAGACAGAAAGAAGTGCATTCTCCTGACATGAGTCACTTCTGAGTGAAAGCTTTGTAATTTAAGCCACACACAGTGAAGGAAGAAAGAAAGAAGGGAGAGAGAGACAGAGAGAGAGCGAGTTAGATGGAGAGATACAGGCATAAAAGCACACAGATGGAGACGTTATCCTTCACAAAAAATCACCAGCTTTAACCACAGCACAGTAGGTGGGTTCAATTAAGGCTGTGGGTGTACCTGATGTGGCAATAGCTAACTGAGCCTATTCCAACTTGCAATAATTACACGCTGAAAGGCTGATTGCAAGTGAGGGGACATACTGTAAGTTGGCGTTCTTTTCAAGCGCGGTTCATGATTTACAGCACCACTGATTTGCTTTATTTTAGTTTTTTCTACATTTTGAGTTCAGCTTAGGTGAAAGTAAGGGTAAAGTTTTGATACGATGTTTGTGTATGTTTTTGCCAGTGGAGGTTTTTTTACCAAAAAATTTGAGGGACCTAACCCAGGGGTGTCACACTCATTTTAGTTCAGGGGCCACATTCAGATAAATTTGATCAGAAGTGGACCGGACCAGTGAAATAATAACATAATAATTATATAAATAATGTCAACTCCAAAATTTTCTCAATGTTTTAGAGTGAAAAAGTCAAATTAAACAATGAAAATGTTTACATCTACAAACTACCCTTTCAATCAATTTGAATAACATAAACAAACTGCAAAAATAAGTGTAATTTTAACAATATTATGCCTACAGATCACAGTGGATCTACAAATACACAAAACATTTAGTATCAGGCAGAATATTATTAAAATTGTACTTTTAACTCTCGAAGACCAAAAAAATTGAAGATCTAATCCAGGGGTGTCAGACTCATTTCAGTTCAGGGGCCACATTCAGCTGAATTTGATCAGAAGTCGACCGGACCAGTGAAATAATAACATAATAATATATAAATGATGTCAACTCCAAAATTTTCTCTGTTTTAGAGTGAAAAAAGTCAAATTAAACAATGAAAATGTTGACATCTACAAACTATCCTTTCAATCAATTTGAATAACATAAACAAACTGAAAAATAAGTGTAATTTTAACAATATTATGCCTCAGTTTATCATAACTTACAGATCACAGTGGATCTACAAATACAGAAAACATTTAATATCAGGCAGAATATTGTTAAAATTGTACTTTTAACTCTCGAAGACCAAAAAATTTGAAGACCTAATCCAGGGGTGTCAAACTCTTTTAAGTTCAGGGGCCACATTCAGCTAAATTTGATCAGAAGTCGACCGGACCAGTGAAATAATAACATAATGATATATAAATAATGTCAACTCCAAAATTTTCTCAATGTTTTAGAGTGAAAAAAAGTCAACTTAAACAATTAAAATGTTTACATCTACAAACTATCCTTTCAATCAATTTGAATAACATAAACAAACTGCAAAAATAAGTGTAATTTTAACAATATTATGCCTCAGTTTATCGTTTTCACATGTTCATTGTAACTTACAGATCACAGTGGATCTACAAATACACAAAACATTTAATATCAGGTAGAATATTGTTAAAATTGTTCTTACTCTTCTTAAAACATTTCAGGTTGTTCATATTTGTTCAGGTTATTCACATTTTTTGTGAAATTATACTTTGTTTTAGTGTAAATATATGAAAATATTGACATTTCCAAAGAGAGAAATTTGAATTTGTGAATATTTATAGATTATTATGATAGTATTTGACTGGTTTGACCCACTTGAGATTGAATTGGTCTGAATGTGGAACCTGAACTAATATGATTGTTAATATCTTAATATCGTAATTTTTGCATTTCACAAATTCATCCCAAGGGCCGGACTGGACCCTTTGGTGGGCTAGCGTTGATAATGTTGAATTTTTTGTTTGTTTGTTTTCATGTGGAAACATTGTGTTAATTGTAAATAGGTTTAGGCAAAATAAGTCTTAACTTCAGCCTAAACCCTTTCAGTCACATTGTATATGGAACAATGGATATGCTGTTTTTTTTGTTGTTTAAAGTAATTAACGACCGAATAAACTACTACTACTACTACTACTACTACAGTGGATGGAGACACTTGATTTTATGTTGAGTTGATATATTTTGCTAAAAAAGACACTTTTTCTTCTGTTTTCTGTGTTTTAATCTAATAATGTTTTTTTGCACATCTACCTGATCAGTAAGTAATATGAGCCAACTAGAAGCACTCGGAGAGCGCAGACCTCCGCCAAGGCTGATCAGTGGCCCCCCCCCGTGGGCCCCCCCATGCCAAGGAGGTTATGTTTTTGCCAGGGCTTGTTTGTTTGTTTGTTTGTTTGTTTGTCTGTCTGTCTGTTTGTCTGTCCGTTAGTGTGCAACATAACTCAAAAAGTTATGGACAGATTTTGATTAAATTTTCAGGGTTTGTTGGAAATGGGATAAGGAAGAAATGATTAAATTTTGGTGGTGATCGGGGGTGGGGGGGGCCCATGGGGGGGGCGCAGACCAGAAAATTTCATCAAAATTTGTCCATAACTTTTTGAGTTATGTTGCACACTAACGGACAGACAAACAGACAGACAGACAGACAGACAAACAAACAAACAAACAAACTACAAGCACTTGGAGAGCGCAAACCTCCGCCAAGGCTGATCAGTGGCCCCCCCTGTGGGCCCCCCCACGCCAAGGAGGTTATGTTTTTGCCAGGGTTTGTTTGTCTGTCTGTTTGTTTGTTTGTCCGTTAGTGTGCAACATAACTCAAAAAGTTATGGACAGATTTTGATGAAATTTTCTGGTCTGCACCCCCCCCCCCATGGGCCCCCCCACCCCCGATCACCACCAAAATTGAATCATTTCTTCCTTATCCCATTTCCAACAAACCCTGAACATTTCATCAAAATCTGTCCATAACTTTTTGAGTTATGTTGCACACTAACGGACAGACAAACAAACAAACAGACAAACAAACAAACCCTGGCAAAAACATAACCTCCTTGGCGGAGGTAATAACTGAGTTTCACTGAAAAATGCAAAACATAGAAGATAATATTATAATAAATGGTGATGAACTGAGTAAATGTTAAATATAGAGACACTCATTTGAAAGTCAGCACAAAAATAGTTCTAGGTGTTCATCTACTTCTTATTCTCACTGTATAGGGTTTGCAGGAGGAGCACAGGGTGGACTGCCTTAAAGTTTTCACTGAGATTCATTCCTGTGGTCCGTGGTTCAAAGTAAGTACTTTTCTTAAAGTATTGTATTTAAACACAAATTTGAGGTATCTGTACTTTTGATGCAACTTCAGATTTTACTGTATCTCAAAGGCAGATACTTTCATTTTACTCCACTACATTTGTTTACAGTCATAGTTACTTTTCATATTACAGTTTTAAACCTCTTATTGTCAAACAGAAGCTACCGTTACTACTACTACTGCTAATATCTTAGTGTTTTGATTCTCAGTGTTTGCGATAAATGAAGGAATTATGTTTGCCTAAGGGGCTTTGAAACAGTCCTACTTCTTAAACTGAATAAACTCTTTAACATCAGGGGTTACTATATAAACCACAGGTGTCAAACATGCAGCCTGGGGACCAAATCTGATCAAAGGATCCAATCTGGCCCGTGGGATGAATTCGTGAAATACAAAAATTACACTGAAGATATTAACAAGCAAGGATGTCAAAATCATTTTAATTCAGATTCCACATACAGACCAATAAGATCTCAAGTGGGTCAGAACCAGTGAAATGCTGTCATATTAAACTTAGAAAAAATGAAAACAGCAAGTTTTATTTTTGTTTTACTGTAAAAAAAAAAAAAAAAAAGGGTAAAATTACATGAAAATGTTTGTATTAAAAACTGTTATTTTACAAAAAATGTGATAAACCTGAAATGTCTTAAGATAAGTAAATGCAATGTTACCAATATTCTGCCTGTTACTAAATGTTTCATGCTTTTGTAATTGTAATGTAAGTTGTAATGCACATGTGTAAATGATAAACTGATAATCTCAGGCATAATATTGTTAAAATTGGACTTGTTTTTCTTAAGATGTTTCCAGTTGTTCGTGTTACTCAGATTTTTGTAGATGTTAAAAAAAAAGTTGAATTAAGCAAAAAAAAAAAATTGAATTAAGCAAAAAAAAGTTGAATTAAGCAAAAAAAATCTTGAATTAAGCCGAAAAAATCTTGAATTAAGCAAAATAAAAAATCTTGAATTAAGCCAAAAAAAAATCTTGAATTAAGCAAAAAATCTTAAATTAAGCAAAAAAAAAAAAAAAAAAACAAATCTTGAATTAAGCAAAAAAAATCTTGAATTAAGCAAAATAAAAAATCTTGAATTAAGCCAAAAAAAATCTTGAATTAAGCAAAAGAAATCTTGAATTAAGTAAAAAAAAATCTTGTATTAAGCAAAAAATTATCTTGAATTAAGCAAAAAAAAAAAAAACAATCTTGAATTTAGCCAAAAAAAATCTTGAATTGAGCAAACAAAAAAGAAAAATCTTGAATTAAGCAAAAAAAAAAAAAAAAAAAAAAAAAAAAAAAAATCTAATAATAATAATTATGTATTGTTAAAACTGGACTTGTTTTTCTTCAGATGTTTCCAGTTGTTCATGTTATTCAGATTTTTGTAGATGTTAACATTATCATAATTTAATTTTACTTTTTTCCACTGTTATTATTTCATTGGTTCGACCCACTTGAGATCATACTGGGCTGAATGTGGCCCCTGAACTAAAATGAGTTTGACCCCCCTGATATAAACAGCCAAATAAGTAAGATTTACCCATATTACATTTCTAGTCTGCAAAAACTGTCCAATGTCTTCTGACTTTGGATGAAATCATTCTCTTCATTAAAGGATGTCTTTTATCATAACACTATTTTGAACATTCTTTGTGTTGTGCTTGTTTAGTTTTATAAAGTGTCTTTAACAAGACTATTCACTCTGCACAGACTGACCCTGAAAATAAATATTAGAAGAGTGAAAGAGCCAAAACATGATGGCTCATAGAAATTAATGTTTATAAGTTTATTTGTGTGAAGTTGCAAATTTCTGATTTTCTTTGTTGCTATTTAATGCACCATCACTGTGTATGTATGTCTTATGACCTCTGCAGTAAGAAAAAAAGAGAGCTTACAGAGCTTATGAGTATATAGTTTTTTCTACCGTCTGACATGATGTAAATGAGCCTTTTTTGTTTTAATAAATTTTGGGAGAGATCACAGTCTTGTTATTCGCGTCAGAATACTACTCATACGTGATTTTTTTTTTGGAAACGAACAGAAGATCAATACAAAGAGAATATCTGCATAGTTGTTTAATTCCTAAGTTTTTGTTGTTTTTCATTAACTGCCATAAATGATTTACATATCGTTCATAGTACATAATGACAAATGCTGTTGCCTAAAAACATACAGTGTTCAAGCATAAACTGTGTGAAAATGAATGCATTTGTATTGGGGTAAATTTGACCTGCTGGCTATTATATGTGTAAATTGACAAGCTTTCAATCTGGATTTATTTTGACTACATTTAACAATGAGATATGAAACAATATATATGTAAGAAATATCAAAATCTTCAACATGATGCTTCAGCCTTTTATCAGGACAATTATACATACAGTAATTGAAACTTACACACTGGAAAAAAAAATAAAAAATCTTACCAAGATGATTTTCACTTGTTCCATTGGCAGATTTTTTTTTTTGCTTGAATTAAGCAAAAAAAAAAAAAAAAAAACATCTTGAATTAAGCCAAAAAAAAAAATCTGCCAATGGAGCAAGTGAAAATTATCTTGGTAAGATTTCTTGAAATAAAATCTATTGTCTAAAAATGGGTTCTTATATCTCACCAAAAAGTTGCTCTTTAGGTGATGATGTCTTATTTTAAGTGCGATGAGATATTTTATGTACAAACTAGAACACTGAGGTCATCAAACGCAGGGTTACTAGCGACTCCCAGAAATATTACAAAGAAAATGGGGGACGCAGCCTTTACTAACTATGCACCAAAGTTATGGAATACAATTCCAAAAGACATTAGAGAAGCCAGTTCACTGAATATATTTAAAACCAAATTAAAAACATTTTTATTCTCATTAGCCTTTGAAAGGAGATAAAAATGGGGTCACAATTCAGGAACCAGGAATGTGCGCTGTTTTTATTTTTATTTTATTTTATTGTATTTCTGTTTTTATTTTTTATTTTATTGTATTTCAAATTTCATCTTATTTCTTGCACTTCAAAAATTCTATGCATAATCAAATATTTTAATGTGCGCTGTTTTTATTTTTATTTTATTGTATTTCTCTCAAATTTCATTTTATTTCTTGATGTATAATCAATCTTAATGTATTTTAATATTGTATTTTTTCAATCAATGTGAAGCACTTTGGGCTACAATTTCTGTATGAAAGGTGCTATACAAATAAAGTGTATTATTATTATTATCATTATTATTATTATTATTATTATTATTATTATTATTATTATTATTTTGACTAGAAATGAGAAAAATACACTTGGTGAGATCTTGATTTTTGCAGTGCAATTGGTAGAAGGTAAATGTGGCATTTCTGGCAGTTACAGTGGTAAAAGCCTCTTTGTATTAGCATGAGAAAATTGACTTTTTAGAGATTCAGTTCTTACAGAATAGTAATGCAAACAACTGTATGATAATCCTATAGATCACAGGTATCAAACATGTGGCCCACTAAAGGATCCAATCTGGCCCGTAGGATGGATTTGTGAAATACAAAAAATTATAATAAGATATTAACAATCCTTTTAGTTCAGGTTCCACATTTAGACCAAATTAATCTCAAGTGGGCAGGATTCAGTAAAATACTATCATATTAACATATAAATAATGACAATTCCAATTTTTTCTCTTTGCAAATGTAAATATTTTATGTATTTACACTAAAACAAAGTATAATTTTGCAAAAAATGTGAATAACCTGAACAAATATGAACAACCTGAAATGCCTTAAGAGTTTTTTTTTTTTTTTTAAACAATGTTCTGTCTGTTATTAAATGTTTTGCGTGTCGGTAGATCCACTGTGATCTGTATGTTATAATGTACATATGTAAATGATAAACTGAGGCAGAATATTGTTAAAATTACACTTAGTTTTTCAGTTTGTTCATGTTATTCACATCTTTTGAAAGGATAGTTTGTAGATGTAAACCTTTTCATGATCTAAATTTACTTTTTTCGCTGTAAAACAGAGAAAAGTTTGGAGTTGACATTATTTATATATTATTATGATATTATTTTACTGGTTCAGCCCATTTCAGATCAAATTCAGCTGAATGTGGCCCCTGAACTAAAATGAGTTTGACACCCCTGCTATAGATGATCTCCATACTATGTAAAGTAGTTCAAGTCAACTCAAACATAAACATCTGCAGCAGGAAAATGAAACATAGACATTAATGCATCAGTCATATTAAACCACAACTTCACTGCATCATGAGTTTTGTTTTGCACATCTCTTTTTTACTGCATTCTGTCGCTTAACGTGACCTTAAACTTAAAGTGACACATTGTTTTATGTTATGAAAAGGTTTACATCTATAAACTATCCTTTCAAAAGATGTGAAAAACATGAACAAACTGAAAAAATAAGTGTAACTTTGACCATATTCTGCCTCAGTTTATCATTTCCACATGTTCATTATAACTTACAGATCACAGTGGATCTACAAATACACAAAACATTTAATATCAGGCAGAATCTTGTTAAAATTGTACTTGTCTTTAGATATTTCAGTTTGTTCATATTTATTCAGGTTATTCACATTTTTTCTGAAATTATACTTTTAGTGTAAATACATGAAAATATTTACATTTACAAAGCGAAAAAATTGGAGTTGTCATTATTTATATGTTATTATGATAGTATTTTACTGAATCCTGCCCATTTGAAATTGAATTAATCTGCATATGGAACCTGAGCTAAAAGGATTGTTATTATCAGTGTCATTTTTGCATTTCACAAATTCATCCCAGGGGCCGGACTGGACCCTTTGGCCGGCTCAATTTGGCTCCCGGGCCGCATGTTTGACACCTGTGATATACTGTATCAAAACAAAAACCAAACTGTGTCTTCAAACGTATTTTGCTGATAATACATACTTTTATGTTAGTATATAAATGTGCATATTTTCCGTGTTGAGTGTCCTGTTATTTTGACAGTTACCTCTTAAACGATAATGGGTTTTCTACAGAATGGGATGCTCGGAATCAAAACACAATAGCACTCAGGATATGTATATTTGCACAAATGCACACAGACACACATGTGAGAGTGTGACAAAGCCTTTATGAACTGCAACTGAGCACCGAAGGTCAAAGGTCAAGCTACTGATTTGTTGTATTCCCCTGCTATCCACACGTAGTCAGGTCCTCCCCGCTCGCCACACTTCAGTGGGAGGCAGCAGAACATATCATGAGCTGACAGACCCATTCACCGGCACAGAGGTAAATACATAAGGTGCACTAGAGACCAGCCCGCCCTAATATTCTCCGTGGTCGCTCTCATCTGGCTTCACGAACGCTCTCGCTTCTCTGAAGTAGTTTGGAACAAATCTTTAAATCTTTCTTTCTTCTTTGCCCTTTTACCTTTTTTCCCCCTCATCTTGCCTTTCCTCCCATTTGTCTTCTTCTTCTCTTTACCCTCTTGTTTGTCCTACCCCCTCTCTCCCTGTGGCTGGTTGAATCCCAGCCCCTTCCACCTAAGTGTCACTGAAGAATGTTCCATCATTTAAACGGGGGAGAATGCTCCGCTAATATATAACCAATTACACTGGTCACATTTCCTGTGTCTCCTTTGAGCTCTCTGCAGGCTCAAAGTGCCAATCAGGCCTGGAATGCCAGAACATGGCTCTTATTTGCCAGGGGTCAGCGCACTAGTAACCTCACATTCTAAAGAACCATTGTTCCCATGGCCAGAAAACTCGGAGAGGCTCACATACACATCCAGGGTGAAAGACACACACACAAACGCTGGCCCCTGGAGGCCCCACATCAAGGGCCCGCTCTGTTTAAACAGCATCCGCCTGCACAGCCACCCGCCATGAAAGGGATTAAACAAGGTGTGTGTATGTGTGTGTACTCTTATATGTGCATGTACACTACAAAAAAGGAAAAGGTAATAACTCATTAAATATATAATTGACCTTTACTATATTTTTCCCCACAAAAATCAAAATGTATGATTTAAAGGTAAAATGTGTCAATATCTAAAAATCACAAGGCCTATACAGGGTGGGGAAGCAAAATTTACAATATTTTGAGGCAGGGATTGAAAGACAGTGTATGACCAATTAGTTTATTGAAAGTCATGAGAATTTATTTGCCACAAGAAAACTGACATAATAGAAAATGTTTTTATTCTATGTGTCCTCCTTCTTTCTCAATAACTGCCTTCACACGCTTCCTGAAACTTGCGCAAGTGTTCCTCAAATATTCGGGTGACAACTTCTCCCATTCTTCTTTAATAGTATCTTCCAGACTTTCTCCTAATAGTTTTGCTCATAGTCATTCTCTTCTTTCCATTATAAACAGTCTTTATGGACACTCCAACTATTTTTGAAATCTCCTTTGGTGTGACGAGTGCATTCAGCAAATCACACACTCTTTGACGTTTGCTTTCCTGATTACTCATATGGGCAAAAGTTTCTGAAAAGGTATGGATAATAGTGTTAGGTATGATTATGACATCAATATATGTTTGGTTTCAAAACAACTGACGTAGTGCCCGCTGAGAAAAAACAACTAAATGTTCATTGTAAATTTTGTTTCCCCACCCTGTATTATATTGGTATTTTATTGATTTGTATATGTTATATTAAATGACATCATACCATTTTATTTACTTGCCTCTCAAAGGCACTGTTTTACTAATGCAGCACTGTATATACCAGATAAAATGTAAAATGTGGTAGTACAGTATGAGCAATAATTTGGCCACAATGTGGATTTTTGTTGGCATACGAGCCTGAGTCAGATAGGTTTTTCTCTCCAAGGATGGTGAAAAAAACAAAGCAGGTTTAGCCACTACACTACATGTCATCATCTCTTTTCAGTATTTTCTCTCATTGTGGTGATTAATCCACCCCAGAAATGGCATCTTGTGTCTTTAATATGCTTGCAGAACAAATGAGTAACAGTGATTGATGTCCATTACATGTTATTCCTCATGATATTTGTAAGGTGTTATTCGTCAGTCCTCTGAAGACATCTAACGTTTGTAGTCTTTATAGAAAAACCTCACTTTGCAAACTGATGCGAAATACTGTCCTCCAGGTAGCATGTATGTCAGTGTGTATTTGTGCAAGTAAATGTGTGAGAAACAAAGAGTGAGTAGAGTCGAGATTGAGTGCATCTGCCTGATTGCAAGTATTCAACGTCTTTGCAGAAACCTTGTCAACAGAACAAGGCTACTTTATATTACATGGTGCTTTTCAGAACTTTGGCACGTTGTCTCTTACATTTTTTGAAAACAAAACACAAACAACTTGGTTGACTCACTGTGACTAAACATTCATCACTGCAGTGTGTGTTAAATTTATAAAATATCTACAAAATGTTGCAAAACCCGTGTTGTTTACTTCTCTCGCTGCTGAAAACCCTTTGGTTTTACAGTATGAGACACGTTAGATAAGAGTAGATAAGATATTTATATTATTTAGAATTAATCCATTAAAAATTAGAACTTTGTCATAACAGAAGGTGCTAAATATCACAGAATTGTTCTCAGATGATGACATTTCCATGACATTATTATGATGTTCTGTTATTTAGTTGACTAGATCCCAGGTTATTGTGAGTGTGTCTGTGTGCAGTGTTTCTGATGTGTTAACTTAGGACACAGGGCGGGAACCTCTGCGACTGTGGCGCTGAAGGAATAAGACAGCTGATTGGTTGGACACAGAGCTTTATGTTTGCTGTCTGGTCTGGTCATATTAAGAATGATGATGACCTCTTTTATGTCTCTATCAATACAAGCATGCTAATGCATGCACACACATGCGCACACACACAAACATAGGTGCACACTCTCACACAGGTATGCAGTCATTTTAAGAGAAACCTGACCTACCTGACGGATCGAAACTACTCCTACGCTACTCTGTTAACCCCTTAATGTTTGGCGTGGGAAACAATGCTTTGGCATTACGAGTTAATTCCTTTTTAAATGCCTGACATGGATGGATGGTTGGATGGAAAAAGGATATATATGCACTGATAAACACTGACATGGCCTTGAAAGAAGGGTGAGCAAAGAGAGATAGAGGTTCCATATTAGAAAGAAAAGGTGAGCTGGAAAAAAAAGTGAGTGAGGAAAAGGTTGTCAATATACTTTTTCTCATTTGTTCCCACTCCTTTCCTTCCCTCACTTGCCTATAAGAGATATCTGAGGCCAAAGGGCAGACAGCCCTTTCAGAGAAACATGATTGCAGCCTTGTTGCAAAAGGCCTTTCATTTAGAAATATGTGACTTTCTGTTAGAGGAGAAAGCTGAAGCATTCCCTCTCCCATCACTCCTTTTCTCCACAACACAAAACCACAGCAGAGAGACCTTGTGCCTCTGAAAAACACCTTTCAAGACACTTGTGTTTTCAAGGTCCTACCTTTAAAGGCTCTGGGTTTATAGGCATAAAAAAATCAGCATCCAGGCAGAGCTGAAGGTAAAATTTAAGGTTTGCAATTTTATTTCACTTTGTATCTATAGAAGATATAGTGTTACTGAATGTTCATGAATAAATGTGTACGCAGAATATTAAAAGTAGAAAACCTCCTGCCCTGACCTTCTCATTTAGGCTCCCATCAGACTGCTGTGTCATGCTTTGGCCTTAACCACACTCTGCACTGTCTGCTCTGTTATTTTGGACTCAAGTACTTGGGGGTTATGTAGCTTAGGTCAATACCATCTGCATATGACCAGTGCACCACAGGCTGTGTCAAATGGCTTGTGAAAGTCCTTTTTGATGTCAGCAATTACACAGTTGAACTTTCAGCTACCCTCAAATCTCAGCCTAGTGTTCTCAAATCATAGGTTGCTTAGTAACCTTGAGGAAAACATTTGATGTCTGGATCATTATCAGTGATAGGGTGCTATACAGCAAATAAAAACTGCTTGTGATTACGTTACATGAAAGTGCTTTTCACAAGATGTTAGTTATCCATTCATATAGTGGCAGCAGCAGAAAATCCCAAAGTAAAAGGTTCTGCATTTCAAACCAGTGTAAATATCATCAGCAAAATGTACAGGTGTGAGTCACTGTGCAGTAAAATGGTGCCATTTTGTTCCATTATTATATGTTTTTTTTTAAATTCAACATTTCTGCTAAATTCTTGTTCATCCCTTTTTCTTTTTTCTTCTTTAAAGTTTGTACATTTCACATTATTGCACCATCTGCCACCATTGCACCTCTATACATTCTGTACATTTTTATGTATTGTGTATTTTTATTTTACTATTTTGTCAATATATATTTATTGTTATTGAAATGGTCTGCAATGCACCAAGATACAACAAATTCAACAAATTCCATGTATGTGAAAACGTATTTAACAAATTATAATAAATTTAATACTGATTCTGATTAAAAACTTAAAATACTGTTAATTGTCGTATTATTTTTTAAGTTTCCATGGTCAGAACAGCTATAGAAATGCATTTTGTAGCTCACCCAGAAGAGTTTTAATGAGTTTATTTTGGAAAAAAGATCATTTCCTCAGACCATCAAGGAACATTCATTTCCTCTGTTTATCACATTAAATTTAATACAACTTCTGGTACAATATGTTCACCAGAAAGGAAGCACAATTTTACTTTACAGCTCAGTATTAAAGCTATAGTTTGATCTTAAAGGGGTAATAATTAGGTCATATTGTGTAATTAACCTAAAGGTAAAATCTTTTCATCATCATTGCATAAATTTAAGGAACATTGATTAGGTTGGAAAAAAAGGGCAAAAATGGAGGAAAAGATTTAAGGTAACTCTAACAAAAATGGTTGCATCAGTGTAATATTTAGAGAAAAATGACATGTTTAATGCTTTGATTTGTGACCTGGAAACCCTCTGCCAGTTTCTGTGTCATAACCATGAATCAAGGTTGCAAAATGTAAAACTCTTGTATCCCTTTCTGTTTAATATCACAGTAATATTAGATTAAATCAGACATCAAGATGCACACAAGATGGTGGAACTGAGAAAATGTCATGCAGTGATCATAAGATAAGATCAAACATTTAAACCAGGGGTGTCAAACACATTTTAGTTCAGGGGCCACATCCAGCCTAATATGATATAAAGTGGGCCAGACCAGGAAAGTAACATAAACAATAGGATAAGACCTTTTGAGTGAAAAAAGTAAATTCCGTAAAATAAAAAATACACTTAAATATGCTTAAATATCCTTCAATACATGCAAAAATACACTTAATTATGCTCAAAAATCCTATAATACATGCAAAAATACACTGAAACATGCTTAAATATCCTACAATACACGCAAAAATACACTTAAAATTCCGTAATTAAAATGTTTACATCTACAAATTGTGCTTGAACATAACATGAACAAATATGAACAACCTGAAACTTCTTTGGTAAAATAAGTGCAATGTTAACAATATTACGCCTCAGTTTATCATTTATACACGTGAATCACAACTTAGAGATCACAGTGGATCTACAAATACACCAAACATTAAATAACAGGGAGAATATTATTAAAATTCCACATACTTCTCTTCAGACATTTCAGATATTCACTTTTTTTTTTTTGTAAAAGACTAGTCTGTAAATGTAAACGTTTTTTGTGTAATTTTACATTTTTTACACTAAAACAAAGAGAAATATTTGCAGTTTTCATTATTTATAGTTTATTATGACAGTATTTTACTGGTCTGATCCACTTTAGAATTAACTGACCTAAAATTATTTTAACATCCTTGATTGTTAATATTTTCAGTGTAATTTTTGTATTTCACAAATTCATCCCACGGGCCGGATTGAACCCTTTGGCGGGCTGGATTTGGCCCCCGGATCGCATGTTTGACACCCCTGATTTCAACATTTACTGTCATGAGGGGCTACAGTGTAAAATATTAGAATGTTTTAAATCCTGAGGAGCTGAAGTCTGACTGTTAATGTTACCTGCAGCTGACAGACCTGACATTGAAAATAAAAACCCCTACATGAGGAAAAAAGTTGTTCTTTGTACTATTGAACTTCATGGGACTGCCAATTCAATTCTCCGAGGGGAAGTTATTTAAAAATATTGTGTTGCATTATATTTCTTCATCTCCTCCACATTCTTTATAACCTCTGCTCCTTTTCCCTGCCCTTGTTTTTTTTTTTTTTTTTTTTTTGCTGAGCGGTGTAGTGACATAACAAAGAAGTAGAATAGGTCCTCTTGTGTGCATTTAATGTCCTGATTGGCGCTTGTCTTGCGATGTTTGGTTTGGTTTGGTCTAATATTACAGTGAAATCAACCCTTTCATGCATAGTGGTCACTCCAGCGGACAGTTATTCTCCAGCTGTTCTCTTGTATATTCATGGTTTTGTTGTTTTAGTTCCATATCAGCCAACACAGTGGACGCTCATGCATCATCCCATACACTGCAATTCATACCATTAGTGTAACTTTCCTGTTCTTAATAAGCCTGATCTGCAGTGACATATTTTAGTGTAAACCAGGTGCTAATTGTTATTAGACTGTAATTAACAGTTTTTTTGTTAAAAGATTTTTTTTTTTTTTTTTTGCATATTATCTGAGTGAGTAATAACTAGTATTATAGTATGTTAAAATATCAGATTAGCAGGATTCATAATGTTTTATTTCATAGTTTTCACACAGTAACTTTGTGTTTCTTTGCTTCAAAAATGTCATTTTTAATCAAATCTGTCGTTTGTACATGCAACCTGTGCTGCGACTCATTCTGTTTGTGTGCCGCCTCTTGGCCATTAAATAACCCAGATAGCAAATATTTTGGCAGTGTTACGGCATACATTTGGAATTTTTGGCTTTCTTTTGGCATTATGAAAACCTTTAGGCTTAACTGTGGTATGATTAAGGTTATCCATAATAGATATGGAGGCACCAGCAATATATGGCTGAGTTCTGGCATATGTGTGGTTAACCAAAAGACTGGGCAAAGAGCAGGAGCAAGTATAGGGATGGTATGGCATGTTTATGGCAAGACAGAAGATTGACTAAAGAGCGGCAACATCTTATTCCATATATGGATGTTTTTTGGTTGTGTTTTGGCATATTTCTGTAAAGCCAAAACACTGCGCAAAGAGCGGGAATTTCTACCCAGAAGAAAACCTCACTTCATTTTAAAAGCATGATCAACACAAATTTTGGGTGAATTTTGGCCTCCTTTTGGCCTCTCTTTGGGTCAGTTTTGGCTACTTTTTGGCTGGATTATGGGGATTTGGGGCTTTTCTTTGACAATTATGGCTATATTTTGGAAGTCCGCAATTAGTTTTGGGTGAATTTTGGCTTCCTTCTGGTTTGATTTTGGCTTGCCTATTTCGGGCCATTTAGGGCCCATACATCCACCCAGAACTTTGCCAAAATGGCATTGCCAGTTTTGGGCCAGATTTAAGCCATGATGATTTTGCTATCTGGGAAAGGTTAAATTTAAAAAAATAAATAAATGCATGGTGTCCAGCTGAGTGGACTTTTTTGTAACTCCATGAACAATAAGTCAATAAAAAATGTTCAATCACATTTTTTTTCATGCCTGAAGAGGAATAAAAACACTCAGGGGAAAAAAAATCTAGATTAAGGTTCTCATAATTCATGCATGAAAGGGCTGTGATTCATGGTTATTGTACAGAAACAAAGGCATTAAACATACAATCTGAACAGTATAGCCTTGAAAGAAAAGTGAGTGTTTGAAACATAACAGAAGCTGAATCCAGCATTATAATATTAGTATTTTGCATACATTCTTCATAAGTTATTAGTTATACATTAGAGTTACAAGTCTCTCTAATTGTGGTTTAGCTAACTACATACCTACACATTCCACCACTGGGTACAGCAGGTGCGAAATTCTATTTTTAGTTGTAAAGTCTAATAATCTAATGGGATATTTGCTAATAAGACAGCAAAACAATTTAAGACATTTCACCCAGAAAAACTGCTGAAAAACTCACAGGCACACATTTCTGGGTGCGGTATTTTAAAACACCATGCGTGGGCTTGTCCACACAGTACATGACCTGAAAGTTGTGATGTAGGCCACGCTGATAAGGGAAAGACGAGAAGACTGGGAGGGGAGGAACATTACTGTGCACTGCTTTATCACCTGTGTGTTCTTTGATATAGTTTCACTGGTGGCGGATCAAAGCTGTTGCCGACTCCAGGGACCTCAGCTCTGGAAAAAAATGTCAAATTCCTTAGTGCGCTACTGTAGCCGGCTGGCGCTGACCGTGGACTTCAGCCAGAAGCTCACACTCTTGCCCTGTCACAGACTTGGACTGACTTGTAACAGTTGGGTAATGATGACTAGAAGTGTAACACGCACAGGGCAAACTGCATGTGTGCTGCGCAGCCTTTGGAATTCATACTTTTTTCACCTTAGGTGAATATTTCTGTCACAGGTGTTTGATTTCCATATTAGGGATTTCCCTCTTTTCTTGCCCTGTTTCAAAATCAGGTCGGACGCCCTCCGCCGTTAGGTGAACTATTACAACATGGAGCCATGATTGTTTACAGGGATCTGGGGTTAGAAACAGAATCCCATTCTATTCTCATTCAGTGTCTATAAGATCTGCATTGTTGAATTCAGTGGGAAATCCCTAAAATACAACTTAAGACCTTTTCCAGGAAGTTGGCGATAGATTTCATCACAACTCAGGTAGCATCCCATCTATTTAGTGTAGCTGTTAACTATACCTTTAAGGCATAGGTTTCAATAACACAGTTTAAGTTGCAGAAAAGCTGAGAGGTTCAGTTCGAGGATAATGACTGTTTCCAAACCTCTGACAACTCTGATAATTCATCTTAAACTCCTGTGTCATTGTGGTTTTCTCAGTAAGTGATGTCATTCTACTTTGCATACCAGACTGTGAAACTGTGCGTCTCCAGGTATGTGAATGTTGAGCTTGTTTCCTCTATGAAACATGCAAACAAGAAAACACTTTAACTTCTAGAAGTAATGATTAAATAATTGAAGTTCATTTTCTCTTATAACTTTCAGGTTTTCTTTTTTTTTTTTTTTTACTTGTAAGTGCAGTAATAAGAGTGTGTCAAGGAACAGGCAAATGCAGCATCATATAAAATGTTTGAAGCTTTTAATTGTAATCGCTGAACAATAATGTATCAGATCTGCCACTCTGCTGTGCAGTTCTGACAAGCACGCCCACAGCATGGTGTCAGCTGCACTGCCATTTGTTAAAACATTTGTTTCTGAAGAATTAGGAAGTTTGAAGTTTGAGCTTTTTTCTCAGGGGAAAACTATGTAAGAGGGATCTTGAACACTAATAGTTTTAGTGTTCAGAAGCTAAGATTTGACTTGGTTTATGTAATTTATAGGAGACTTACAGATGAATAAAAAAGAAAGAGCATATTTGTTGAAAACTGATTTTATTCTGACCAGGAAGAATACATGTTGGTGCTCAGATCCCAACAGGGAGTACACTGCAAAAATCTAAATCTTACCGAGTGTATTTCTAGTCAAAATATCTCATCACATTTAAAAAAAGACATAATCACCTAAAGAGTAACTTGTAAGTGAGATATAAGAATTTATTTTTAAACAATAGATCTTGAAAATCTTATTTCAGGAAATCTTACGAAGATAATTCTCACTTGTTCCATTGGCAGATTTTTTTTTGCTCGAATTAAGCAAAAAAAAAAAAAAAAAATCTTGAATTAAGCAAAAAAATCTGCCAATGGAACGAGTGAAAATTATGTTGGTAAGATTTCTTGAAATGAGATTTTCAAGATCTATTGTTTAAAAATAAGTTCTTATATCTCACTTACAAGATTCATTTTATTGTCATTCAAACACAATACCAAAACGGATACAGCGCAGAACGAAATTACGTTTCATCGCATTTTTGCATAGACACAAGAAAATATAAAAACACCTTAGCAGCCAAAATATATAAGATAAAGTATAAAAAGGCAATAGATTAAATAAAAGGGTAATAGATTAAATTAAAGGGCAATAGATTACAAGTTACTCTTTATGTCTTATTTTAAGTGTGATGAGATATTTTGAAAAGAAATGAGAAAAATACACTTGGTGAGATTTTGCTTTTTGCAATGTTTACATGAATTATTTATATGTATTAATAGCACTTTTTGGTCTTTGGGAGTTAAAAACCCCCACTGGCAAAAACATGCACAAACATCATATCAAAGCTTTACCCTTACCTACACCTAAGCTGAGCTCAAAATCTAGGAAAAACTAAAATAAAGCAAATAAGTGGTGCTGTAAATCATGATCTATTGTCTAGAAATAAGTTCTTATATCTCACAAGTTACTCTTTAGGTGATTATATCTTATTTTAAGTGTGATGAGATATGTTGACTAGAAATGAGAAACATACACTTGGTAAGATTTAGATTTTTGCAGTGTAGTTCACTATTTTGAAATGATCCTTTGAATTAGGTGTTGTAGATAATGAGGGCGAGTCCTCAGGATCCTAATGTTAGTGATTATGAGGAATGGAGTTTGAGATCAGGACACCCTCACAAGAGGAGAGTTTCTAATCTGAGGGTTTTATTGGAGAGAGCTAGAGTTTAGGTACAAAAAAAATCATACGTGACAAGAGAAATAAGACACCTTAAAATTTTGACTGCTCACAAGTGATTGGTTACAGAGGAGTGACTCAGGATGTGAGTGGATGAAGATAAGAATGGACTGGTTGAGCGTGGAGATAGCAGGAAGTTGTGCTTGGGATTTGAAAGTTCTATACCAGGAGTGTCAAACTCATTTTCTTTCAGGGGCCACATTCAGCCCAGTTTGACCTCCTGTGAATCAAATAATAGCATAATAGCCTATAAATAATTCACTCCAAATTTTTTATAAGCAAAAAATAACATTAAATTATGAAATCATTTACATTTTACAAACTATCCAAACAA
This sequence comes from Sphaeramia orbicularis, assembly GCF_902148855.1. Classification (NCBI taxonomy): domain Eukaryota; kingdom Metazoa; phylum Chordata; class Actinopteri; order Kurtiformes; family Apogonidae; genus Sphaeramia; species Sphaeramia orbicularis. The sequence continues at coordinate 28,577,901 of NC_043977.1, read as the reverse complement.
AAAAAGATGTGAATAACCTGAAAAAACTGAAATTTCTGATGAAAAATAAGAAGAAATAATAAGAAAAAATTGATCAATATTATGCCTCAATTTATGATTTATACATGTGCATTACAGATCAGATATACCAATTCACAAAACAGGCAGAATATTGTTAAAATTACACTTATTTTTCTTTAGACATTTCAGGTTGTTCATATTTGTTCAGGTTATTGATATTTTATTATTAAAGATCAAAATTTAATGTTCTTTGCAATAAATCAAAGAGAAAAAAATTGGCGTTGCCATTATTTAGAGGCATGATGTCATATTATTTTTTTCACATTAAACCAAGAGGAACATTTGGAGTCATTATTTTTTAGGTTATTATGCTATTATTTTTGAGTTTGACACCCTTGACTGTTAATATCTTCTGCAGATTCAGATTCAGAAACTTTATTTATCCCATGCGGGCAATTCATTTGCAGCTTACCACAGACATCAGCCAACATCCGAAGTGCAATGTGACAAACATAAATAAATCAGGACTATTGAAAGCAAGTATGAATAAATGCACTTAAATAACCAACAATATATAATCAATAAATACCAATGCAGACTAAAAGACCCTATTGCACTTTACAAATTCATCCCACGGGCCGGATTGGAACCTTTGGCGGGTCGGTTTTGGCCCCCGGGCCACATGTTTGACACCTGTGCTCTATATGTTTCATCTGCTTGGATCTGCACACCATGTGACCATGTGAGGCTACGAACATAAACTGGGCAGTATAATTGAAAGCTTCATCTTTTGGTTCAGCGTCCTTTTCACCATGACGAACTGGTCCAACATCTGCACCACCTGCTCTGACTGGCCCTCATGATGATCTCTAGCTTCATCCTTCCCTCCATCCTTAACCCATAAAGACCCAAGCATCCATCACTGACCAAAACCATCTACTGATATAAAAGGTTTAATATCTGCTGATCCACTAATCCTATTAATCCATGTAAATAATTGGTGTAAAATACATTTTGTCATCTTTTCATGGTTATCAGATATGACCCATTTGGACATTCAGAGGCTACGTAGTGAACGTGGAAACACCGTCATCTTCTACATCGTTGAGTCACTAGTAAAACCCATGGAGTTTGATGGATGAAAATGGATGGACACACTTGGTTTATATTCAGTTAATAATATATTTTACTAAAAAAGTCACTTTTTCGGCAGTTTTCACTGTTTCTGACATAATAACCCTCATTTTTAATCTGAGCTTCTTTGAACTTCATCATGATCAGTGAATTAAATATTGGAAAATACCTGATTTATACTGATAAAATACAAAATACAGAGGATAATATTAGAAAATAAATGATGATATTTCACATAAGAAAATTTAGATGAAGAGAAAATGTCATAATAATAATTTTTATAATAGAATAGAATTAGAATAATAATTTCTGTAGCACTTTTCAAGACACCCAAAGCACTTTACAATATTGATCCGTTATTCATTCACTCTCACATTCACACTCTGGTGAAACACCGCGGGGCAGACTGGCAGAAGTGTGGCTGCCAGTTCGTACCAAATGGCCCCTCCGACCACCACCAAACATTCATATGCATTCATACACCAGTATTAGTGACACTGAGGGCAAGGAGGGTGAAGTGTCTGGTCCAAGGACACAACAGACTGACTAGGACAGAGTGGGATTCGAACCGACAACCCCGCTTTACCTCCTGAGCCATGGCCACCCCAGTATAATTTGTGAACTGACATAAAAATAGTCCTGGGTCTTTACGGGTTAAACTCTTTCACTTAGGGATGCATTTCCAACCTGCAGAGAGCACTCTACCCTTTTCTGGCTCAGATCATCTTCACACTTGGCATCTTGCATCTTGTTTTTATTTATTTGATCTTATTTATTTTATTCTTTTACTTATCCATGCTGCTATACCGATGAATGGTGGAACACTGAACACTTTTTGTCCTGTCTTTTTGTTCTGTCTGTAAGCGTGATCAAGTGCCTGTCCTGCCTGTTCAATGTATGTGTTGTTGTAATGCCAAGCCAATCACCTAGACTACAAAACAAATCTACATATGGGTATAAATAAAGTAACCTTGAACCTTGAACCTTGGCAGCAGGCTGGAGGTCTTGAAGCTAGTGATAAACCCCAACATCCGCAAGAAACAGATATGCAGACCTGAGGCCACCGAGCTGGACACCCCCCCACTCCATGGCTGCGCCTTTAAATTCTGTCCCTAAACACTGTGAACAGGATCAGGACAAAGGTAGCCCTGCCTGAGTCCACTCTGCGCTGGGAATACGTCTGTCTTACAAAACAAGGCAGATATCATGATCACAAAGGTGGGTCACCCAGGGCGAGGCTCAGCCATTGGACTCCAGTTGAGCTGATTCTTGTGAATTCCCCACATGAGGGAATCTCTACTGCAGAATTTCTTCCTAACAGGCACCGGACTAGCTTCCTCCCCACAGCAGTTAAACACTTAACACTCTGCTTTGTTATCAACAATTGCACTGTAATTGCATGCATGTTGTGTCTTCATGTACGAGGGCCGTTCAATAAGTTCATGGCCTCACCCAGAACAGAACAACACAGACTGATAATTTATATTTTATTTTTCAACATAATCTCCATTTACAGCAATGCACTTGGTCCATCGATGTTCAAGCATCACTATCCCATCACGAAAGAATGTAACATCCTGTATTATAACAACCAGTATTTCTGGGTGAGGCCATGAACTTATTGAACAGCCCTCGTATGTCAGTGTTTTTCAACCTTGGGGTCAGGACCCCACATAGGGTCGCCTGGAATTCAAATGGGGTCACCTGAAATTTCTAGTAATTGATAATAAAAAAAAACAACAACAACAACAGCAAAAACAAAAAAACTTACTGATAAACAAGATTTTGGTGAAATTTTCAGGAAATGTTGATACTGGCACAAGGAACAAATGATTAAATTTTGGTGGCGATGGGGGGAGGCTGATCTGACTTGGTGGAGGTCTGCGCTCTCTGAGTGCTTTTCTAGTTCATTCTTTGAGTTATTGTTTGTTCAGTATTAATTGTCAGCCTTGTAAATCCAAGCTGGACTGACCAAGGAAAATCAAATTCTCATTTTGTGCATTTTCTGCCTCTGTCCAAAATAATATACATTATATAGACTAAATGTTGTCTAAAATTAATATTTATTTGCAACATAGTATAGCAAACTGTTACATGATCAAAAAAAACAAATTAATTTTAGCAAAAAAATAGTCCCAGTTTTGAATGTCTGGGGTCGCCAGAAATTTCTGTTGTTAAAATGGGGTCACGAGCCAAAAGAAGTTGGGAACCACTGATGTACATAGAGATTCTGATAGTTTTCTATGACTTTCCTTTCATTTGTTGCTACATCTTATATTTATAATTTACTGCAAAGACAACATCTGCCAGCAAAAAATTCATTATACTTGGCAAATAAAGATGATTCTGATTCTGATTCTGCTTTTACTTCAGGCTATGCAAACCAAGCTCTGGTTCCAAGAAAATTCTGGGACAAAATGTCACCCTCTGGGACAAAATGTCACCCACTGTAAGATGAGAAGAAAACAAGAAACATGAAAAAAAAAAACATGGTGATGCAACATGATCGACTGTGAAGGACACCTCTCTTGATAAAAATGACTCATTGTGACAAAAACACAATTCTTATTTTCTACTGATTTTGCTGTAATGAAAACATAATAACAAAGAATATATCACATTTGTGTATTCGAACCCCTTTGAATCCCAATCTCACACCTTGAACCTTCAATATACCTGGAAATAACTGTGCACTGATTAACAAGAACGGCTTCCCTCATTCAGATCAGGGTTTTCCTACCTGTGGTTTAATACGATGGATGTTTTCTGAGCCATTTGTACCGACCATAAACGTGATCGCTTGTTACTTGAGGGACCGCATAACTGACAACACAGCAGACAGATTATCATGACACACCGCAGTGACTCACAACATGTGTCTCTGTTTTTGTTCCTAAAGATGAAAAAAAAATTCACAAAAGGCCTACTGATATTTTTTTTCAAAACACCAGCTGTCAAGCCGTTTGCGATCCCATGCAGGTTTGTGAACATGTGTGCGTAGCCAGGACATCGCCATCATTCAGAACAGAGTAAAGGAAATAAAATAGTAGCTGGTCATCACAGAGCAGATAGGATATGTTGCAGGTCATGGTAAATACCACATGAGTCATGTACTGTTGGCCACGTGGATCGAACAGATTTGATACGGTCAGCTAAATGTTTGCCAAAAGTTATAACTTGTGGTGAAAGTCCTGGCAACAGAAAATCTATCACATTTTATCTCACAGTTTTAATAGTATACATACCATATAGTGAGGAATAAAAACACTTTTCATGTATCACCAAAGGAAATAACAGGGTGAGTGTGAAGATTTGCCAAGAAAAGTACCCACTCAACTGATGTTTCTTGCTACAGCAGATATGTCTCACTGGTTTATACAAAATATGACTAAATGCTGCATATCATTTTCACGTCTCTGTGTCTAGTACAGAAATTAGTCTTTTTTAGGAATATATATTAGTATCAGAATAAGAAGAACTGAAACTTTTATCAGAAATGAAACAAAAACACTAGTCACAACCAAGGTTCTAATAGTTTTGGATTTTTCATTATAGTTTAGTTTTATTTAGTTTGGACTTTTTTTCCTCTAATTTAGTTAGTTTTAATTCATTTTTAAAGCAGGTTTGTTAGTTATTATTAGTTTTAATTTTTTTCTAAATGCTTCGTTGTAGTTTATTGTTATTTATTTTTTAAAATATCTTTTCTCTTCTTCTCCATCGTATTCAAATAAATCCCAGACAGGACTCTGCTGCTTTAATCTCCATGTTTCCAGGTAGAGTGGGAACCAGAAGACAACTGTAAACCACAAGTGACAGACCGTATGGTGCCGCTAGCTAAAATTGCTAGAGCGAAATAAATCACTTTCATATCAGTCCCACATTGACAAAGACGAAAACGAAGGGAATTTCATCCATAATTTTTTAAATAAGTTTTAGTTAGTTTTATAAGCACACAATACAGTTTCAGTTATTGTTTTTTTCTTTTAATAATAGGTTTTATTTATTTCAGTCAACAAAAATTTTTTTCAATTCTAGTTTTCATCATTTCGTTAGTTTTCGTTAACAATAATAACCTTGGTCACAACAAGTCAGAAGCTGTCTAATTTGACTGACTTTAACTTGTCTGTTTTGTGTGTGTGTCTATATTTGTGGGTACATTTTGAGCATGATTCTCATTTATTTATGCCATTTGAAAAGGTCAAAACATAGAATAAATACAACTTAATTAAAAATCAACACTGTTCATCATGGTTATTGGGGGAAAAAAAAGAGCAAGGGAGAGAAAGTAAATGAATTCTTCTCATATGGACTGTAACCCGGTTGTGCTTGTAAATATAACTGTATAACTATAACTGAAGTTAAGGAACATTGTCAATCAATGTCAATCGATGTCATCTTTACCAGACATAAATCCATTTATTTGACTATTTTAACATCACATCACATCACTATTTCAGCATCTCATTTCAGTTTGCTTTATGTATCTGTGCTCACAGATTCTAAAAAAGATTAATTTGACTGATTTGACCAAAGATTATTCATTACTTCATATTCTTAGTTAGTTGTTTTTTCTTCTGAACAAATGCATGTGGTTGTATTGTATCTCTTTCAGAAATACCTCCTAGCAACAGCAGAAGAACATACATTTATACAGGAATCACTGATACACAGCACATATAAATAAATATCTGCCGACAGGGTTCTAAGGGTCTTGCATATTTAAGGTAGTTCAAGTGTATGTAATTTTTACTTACATGTACTAACGCAAACACACTTCTTGGTATGTGGCCTGGGGTAAATGTACAAGACACAAATCTTTTTGTAAACTAACCAGAGGTTGTCAGCTTCTGTCTGTAAGGCCAGTAAATCCTATGGGAACCATGAGAACCCTGTCAAAATGGACCACCCACTCCCATCAACACCCGATACTTGGGTTCACATAAAGTCAGCGACAGTCACTGAAAGAGAAAACCATCTTGATGAGTTGTATTATTTTTGACACGCTTTTGATATTTGGAGGATTTATGTATTTAGAGCAATTTATATGTATATAATTTGGGCTTTACAGATACATATATATTTATTTTTTTGCAGTATTGTAAATTACAGCTACTTTTTATTATATTTGCATGGAGCAACTGTAGCACACAGTATCCCCTGGGATTAATAAAGTATTTGGATTCTTATAAGTCTTTCTTTTCTATTCAAATCAAATACACTTTACAAAATCCCTCTCGCTGCAATGAATTACATCAGACACATTTGCCTCACCTCTGAAAATAGTAAGATACAGTTGCGGAAAAAATTATTAGACCATCAAAAGTCGTCAAAAACAATGGTTATGCAATCAAGTACTAACTCATGTGTGTATCATGTGACCAAAACAGACAGAAAAGAAAACACAGTCTGCCTAAAAGCACTGTTTTTGTCAGTACAATGCCATAGCTATTGATGTAAGAACTGAAGTGATTTTGATTATTTTCAAGAAAACATGGAAAGTGTCTAGATATCAGCTCTGACATCAAACTCTTATGAGCTATTTTTGCTGTTATCGTTATATTTGTCCAAACAAATGTAGCTTTAGTTGTACCAGGCATTAAAATGAACAAGAAATTGAAGAAAACAAGGGGTGGTCTAATAATTTTTTCCATGACTGTATGATCATATCCTCAAAATGTGATTGCAAAAAGTCTCTGGGCTGAATCCCATGCGGTGATCAGATTTTTTTATTATTAGTTAAAACTGTTGTTTAACTTAGTAACCCCCATGTTCAGCAACACAAGCCTCTTCCATCAACATCTTCACTATCAAGATGTGCAACAGCATCTCAAATTTAAGCCCACATCTCAATGTATTTACTTAATGCATGCACTTTTATTTGCACTGCCTGCACCAACAGGCTTATTTTAACTGTTCCACCACATATTTCTACCATACCATCAACACTCTCCTCATTCATACAGTGGCTGTCTACACCCTTACAGCTTCTATGTATGTGTTCCATAAAGAGTACACATGAACACACTTTCCTCATCCTCTTAAGTGTGAATGTAAGGAGGGCGAGTTGATTCATATCCTGGGTTGTAAGCCATGAGAACCGGAGAGCATTCTTTCGCATTCCACGCTAAGGTAAAGACCGGCGGTGAGAGGAAGAGTCAGGCATGTCTGTGGATGTCAGTGACTCAGTGTCAGACCTCTGTGGATCATCTGTCTTATTTCAAAGGGGCCGCTACAGTTGGCACTCCCAAAGACTTGGAATGGGTGAAGAATTTTCACAATTGCTGTAAATGTCTCAGGGTTATGTATCTCAAATGTGCATAATATCAGTAGATTTGTCCAGAGTATCGATCCGACGGCCCCTAGGGATTAAGGAAAAGCTTGTTGTTAACTGGGAGAGTTAAAGCTTTGGGCTGTGTGATCAATCAGATTGATCTGATGGGCCAAGACAAGATACCTCCTGAGTGACTGATTTGAGGATTACACACATGCACACATAGACATGGCACTCGTAAAAAAAAAAAAAAAAAAAAAAAAGGTGAATAAAAGCACGCTCACAAACACAGACACTAGGATTACACAGGCATTTAACAAGCTCTTTGTGCAGGTCAAAGTTGACTGCAGGCCCCTCAGGAAAAAGGAGGGGTGGAAGGGGGGTGGGGGGGTGCTGGAGAGGCAACAGAGGGGAGAGCTGGGGAATGCAGGGGTACAGGGGGAGTACAGACTCTGACTGAAACAAATAACCCTTAAACAGACTTGATGGATGAATTTCACCCTCTCTTTTTTAACATCACCGTTTAGGGACTTCACCGTCATTCATGCCAAAGAACAAGTTCAGTTTTCCAAAACACATCAAAGAGGGATCAGGTAAAAAAAAAAAAAAAAGCTTTACTGTAATTTATCACAGTTCAGTCTGTCAAAGCCACTTTAAGATGGATAGAAAAGCCAAAGATGACCTTCACTTAATGCTCATGAGCTGTCAAAGAGCTTTTCAGAAAGAGACTCTACCCCAGGGGGTCTTAAGATCATTTTTAGTGTCACAGAAAGTAACAAAAGTTACAGTATTCTTTACACTCATACTATTATTTACGCTCAATTTAATAATGTGTTAATTTTTTAGATCTAATGTAATGACGAAAGAGAGGGAGAAAATCTCAGTTCAAACTCAGCCTCATCTTTTGTTGATCTTTTCTTTTATATCCATTTCCGTCCTGTTGATTCAGTTGTACCAAACAAAACCTCTTCTATTGAGATACTCTCCTAAGGACATCCAAGGTTAGTAATGGCATTCAGCTTTAACAGCGGACAAATGAAAAGCAGACATTTTAGCTTAAATCTTTTATTTAGTGCAGGAAAATACAGATATATCAAAAGATGATCACGTCTTGCCTCATAAACCAAGGTTAGCATTCATGAGGTCTGCCTCTCAAACCCTTTTGTTGGTTAATGGGTCAATTCAGGTTAATGAGAAATTACTAGATGAACAGCGCCCCCTTGTGTCTGCATGAAACCACAGCAGTGTCACAGGGATTTCATTCTTTTTATGACCAAGAGGAGGCAGACTAACAGACATATGGAGTTTGTCTGAGTGGACTGAAACTTTTTTTTTTTTTTTTTTTTTTAACCACAGCAACAGCAGAAATGGGGTCAAAGAGTAACAGGATTCTGTGTTTCCTAAATGTAGCCAATAGATGGAGTTGTTGCATATTTTAACACAAAAATACACTGTACACCTCTGCTTTACATGGATCATAAATTGAAAGCTGATGTATTTTCCAGTGGATTAGTTTAGGAAAAAACAGTTTTGTCAAAGTCACTTGTGTATTAATGAATACGGAGGAAAATATCAGTCATTACAGACATGCATGGAAGGATTTGGTTGGTTAAACCGGGGGTGCCGAACTCATTTTAGTTCAGTTCCACATTCAGCCCAATTTGACCTCCAGTGGGCCGGACCAGTAAAATAATAACAGTGAAAAAAGTAAAATTATATTATGATCTGGTTTACATCCACAACGTTTCCTTAAAAATCTGAATAACATGAACAAGTTGAATTGTCTTAAGAAAAACAAGTGCAATTTTAACAATATTCTGCCTCGGTTTATCAGTTTATCATTTACACATGTGCATTACAGTCGAACAAAAGATTTCGTAACAGGCAGAATGTTGGTAAAATTGCATTTACTTTTCTTAAGACATTTCCGTTTGGTCATATTTGTTCAGGTTTTTTTTTTAAAAGTAGTTTGGTAATATAAACATTTTCATGTAATTTTACTTTTTTACACCAAAAAACACAAAGAGAGAATTTGGGGTTGTGATTATTTATAGGTTATTATGATAATATTTTACTGGTCTGATCCATTTGAAATGTAATTGGACTGTATGTGTCTGTACGTGGAACCTGAAATAAAATGATTTTGACACCGGTGATCGTTAATATCTTCAGTGTAAATTTTCCATTTCACAAATTCATCCCGTGGGCCGGATTGGATGCTTTGGCGGGCTGGATTTGGCCCCTGGGCCGCACGTTTGACACCTGTGGGTTAAACTAAGAAAAGCAATTCAAGACACTGTATCTAAAATGCATTATATATTGTTTTTCCCTTTTTGAATAAAATAAATATTTAAAAAAATTACAGAGATGCATGCTCTTAAACACAATTTGTGACTTAAAACTTCAGTACTTTAGCACTGTGTTACATTGGATACATGTGGTATTCACACAACACTGCCGCCTAAAGTAAAATGGACCAGGGAGTCACTCTGAGTATGTACAGCCCAGCCAATGGCAAATTACCTGGACTTAACTAAGTAAATATTTAGAGTTATGTTTCATCTGGAGACACATCCTTAAATCCTAACTTTACCAGAGAGCATAAAGGTTGGACTATGTTTCAATGGAAAATGGTCATGAGGTCTGAGGAGTCCAGATTGACCCTGGTCCATCATGATGGGCTCATAAGGGTGAGAAAACAGGCAGACAATGTGATTACTAGTGATGTGTGGATCGATACTGAAATGTCGATATCTCCAATACCATATTATTTTGGTTCAGGTTCCACATACAGACCAATGTGATCCCAAGTAAAAATAACAACACAATAACCCATAAATAATGTCAACTACAAATTTTCATTGTGAAAAATTATGTGGAAAAAATTTAAGTGAAAAAAATAACATTACACTGTGAAAATATTTACATTTACAAAACTATTCTTTCACAATAAAATGCAAATAAATACATAAATAAAAATGAAGATGAACAACCCGAAATGTGCGATTTTAACAATATTCTGCCTGTTACTAAATGTTTTGTGCATTTATGGATCCACTGTGATCTGTAGTTGTGGTAATAATAAGAGATGTAATATTGTAAAAATTGTTCAAATTTTTAGTTCCAAACTCCAAAATTTTAGCAATATTCTGCCTGTTACCAAATATTTATGTAACATTGTGTGTCATGTACGTGTATAAATAATAAATTGAGGCATAATATTGTTAAAATTGCACACATTTTTCAAATGGAATTTCTGTTTGTTCAGGTTATTCACATCTTTTTTTGGAAAATATAAATAATTTTCAGAATTTAATTGGGGTTTTTTTGTACTAAAACAAAAAAACAAACAAACTTGGACTTGTTATTTTTTATAGGTTATTATGTCATTATTTTGCTGGTCTGGCCCGCTTGAGATCAAATTGGGCTAAATATGACCCCTGAACCAAAATGAGTTTGACACCCCTGCTCTAGAATCAGTTCACAAATCAAAATATCAATACTTTTGATACTTTGGTCATTTGAGGTAATGTATATCAGGAACACAATGGAAAGTAGCTAAACTATTGGGATCTTGTTCAAATGATATGCAATTGTTGGGAACTACTTCTTCTTCCGCCTGGGTAAGTGTGTACTGCGTCACACTTCTCAGTCAGCTCTGACTCACTCATTCTGTGCTGAGCGAAAAACAGAACAGACCAAAGGGGAAAACAGTAAATATGCTATTGTTCCTTCACAAAAACTAGTGAATGAGGGAAAATGTCAATAGTCTCTTTTCCTTTGGACATCTGCGCAAAACTTTTCCGATATTTACTAAATGTCGAAAAAATAGATATGCATTATGTTGGTTTTTCCATTAAATCATAAATGTGATGATTTGTTTATTTATTATTACAAGATGACACGAGAAATCATTCCATAAACATGGCAACGAACGTACATATTGTGTTGATTTACAGATATATTCATTATTATTATATATTACCCCTCTATCCCGTACTAAATTAAAAAATGATTTGGTTTCCTGGTGTGTCCATGTTTCTTTTAAAACTCTTCTTCTTTGCTTGTTGTAACATCCATCAACATCTGTTTTTTTTTTTTTTTTTTTTTTTTTTTATTCATGTGACTCTAGCAGCAGAAAAAGGTCTTTCCATAGAAGTTTTGTGTAATATACCACTTGTGCTACACCCTAAAAACCACCTCTTGCCAGGGCAAAAACCTTTAATCGAAAAACAAGAGCTTTGGTGAAATTGGCGTTTTTCCATTAGGCAAATTTTTATGTGCAAATTCTATTCACGCAATCTGAGGGTCAATGGAAAAGCGACTATTGTTGGATGGTTTTGTTGAAGTGTGACATGTTCATTATTTTGTTTATATTCCTGTAACGTGAATTAATATGCAAGTTTTCATTTGTATAATAGTTCTTAATAATTAAACCATATTACTTTCATGTCTTGTATTCTTTATGAAGTTACGATTTAAAATTTTGTACATTTTTTTTTTTTTTTTTTCAGGCATTACGTATATTTGTACAAAGTATCGGTAACCAATCAGTGTTGCCGATACCAGCCTGAATTTTACTCGATATTAGATTGGAGAGGATATCCATGGTATCGAACATCACTAGTGATTACCCATCATGCCTAGTGCCTACATTTCATGCCTACGGGGGCAGTGTTATGATCTGGGGTTATCAAAGATGGTCAGGTCTAAGTTCAGCAACGTTATGTGTCAAACTGTTGAGGTCAGCTGAACCTGAATATACAAATGACCACACTCTAAAAAATGATCATGGGGTTAGTAAGTTAAGCTTAAAATCAAGAGCTTTCTCTGCTTAAAAAAAATTAAGTTTGTTACATGTACACATTTAAATCAGTTGATATCAGTTATTTTATTAAGTTGGTCTAAATGAAAAACAAGGAAAACACTCTTAACTTAATAACATATCGATTCTGAACAGGCACACAGAAACCACAAGAAAAGGAGGGAAGCACAGAAAAAAAAAGGGAGAAACATGATTTTGCACAGAACTTTACCAAACTTTAAGGCTTGATAGAATTTAGCTTTGTTTCTGCAACAATAGTTTTAATTATTCAAGGACTGAATAATACACATTTTGCTCCTGTCTAATTTAAAATTGTAGTATATATTGTGGCGTATTTGCCGCATTGCATTGTGGGTATTGGGTATATTGTTGAAAATGTGTTCTTTTACGTGCAGGGGTTCAGCAGGGTTGTGGTGTTAATTTTGAGTTAATGTGTGCATGCTAATGTTTACTGGCTTTTTTGTGTTTATTTTTTTATTTTTATAGAACTACACCATGAGTCAGAGCCACAGGCCAAACAATGCCTTTCCTGTTTATTGTTAGTTGTAGTTATATTGCTTAATGTAACTCCTCGCTGCTTAACAAATATGAATTAATATCTGCAAGAGCATGGGGTCGATACTATTGTGCACATTTGAGATGTTAACATGCAGACAAATTTATTAAGTAAGATGCGCAGAGAATTAAGCAGGTTAGCCATATAACTGGAATTTCCATGTGGAATTTGTCCTGATGTACAGAAATAAGTTAGACCGACTCAAAAAAATTAAAGAAACTACTTGTATGGACATTTTTGAGTAGAATAAAAGTAAAACAATAAGTCAGCATAACTAAATGGAGTAGTTTTTACACAATCAAAATTAAGTTGGTTCAACTTAATTAAGCTCGTAGAGTAAAAAGCAAATCATGTTTTTTGTACTAAAGTAATAGAGTTTACTTAACTAGAGAAGTCTTGTGGCATTTAAGCAATTTGCCAAGTTGAAATAACTTAAAAAGATTAATGGAAATTGTTACCTCAATTTTTTTTTTTACGTTGAGCCTATTAAACATTTTTTAGAGTGCAGGTTTTTCCATAAATGGACTTTGTCTTTCCTGATGACACACACATATTCCAAGATCACAATGTCAGGAGTCATTGGGAAGTGTAAGAAATCCTTTTCACACATGGATTCACCTCCACAGAGTCCAGGTCTGACCCCCACTGAGAAAGTTTGGGATTGGGATTGGACTCACCCATCACCACTACAAGGAAAATAAACACTGTGACACACAGTATACTGGGATATTGCATTGTAGCATGAACCATTAACAATTAATCCTTTTAAAATGGTTTTGTGCATAGACAGGCCGGGTACAGTGCATGGCTTTCTATTCCCAGATGCACATTTACACTTTGTTTAAAATCAGGAGCTCCTTAGAAATTAGTGATGCCTTTTACATCTCATAAAAAATAACACAGACTGAAAATAATCCCCTTTAGAAACCAATGTATTGTTATTCCCACTAAATGACATACTTATACTAAGCATACACTGCTGTTACGTATCTTCTATTACTGTATATTCTGTATATTCTATACACAGTGTTCAGAGTATGCCATAAATCTCTCTCTGTGAACACATGAAAACATTTACATTCCTTTGCATGCATGTGAAGCACTTGTGCACCTTTACTTATGTGCTCTTTACTTTGTGTGTGTGCGTGTGTGTTTGTGTGCATCTATATAAGACAAGTTAGCTTTATGTCTCTGTGGTTCTTCACAGCTTTATTTTAAACACATTCTGACCTCTGCGTCGCAGCAGTACATTCCTGTGGTGATTGTGTCTGTGAAAAGAAAACAACCTTCAAAGACGTGCTGCTCCCTGTCTTCGCCAGTGCTCAAACTTTTAGCATTAAGGTCAGGTGTGTGGGTGTTATGCTTGTTCAACTATTTCAAGAAAACAAACAGCTGGGGAGATATTCAGGTGGGTATACGTGAAAGACTCCCTTTATTCAGAATCTTATTGTGCAATACAAGTGGTTAATGTGATATATAAACATTTCCATAAAGATCATTATTTGTGAGGGTGTTCATTAAGTTTCTATGCGGTCAGTATCAGAGGTCCTATATGATGTTTTTACTAAAACTAGGAGAAAAACTAGAACAAACTGGCCTTTTTTAAAAGTACAAAAACACATCTTTCTTTCTCTCATGTACAAAGTACCCTCTGACCTATGTGGACCAGGTAGTTATCCACTATTCATCTGTTTTGTTTTGTTTTTTTTTTTTTACTCAAGTCAAAGTGAGGCTCTGGTACAGTAACGTTAGAGGCCAGGAGTTGTTGGTCAATCCACCTTTTTTTTCCTGCAACATGTAAGCCTCTAAACCAGGGGTGTCAAACTCATTTTAGTTCAGGGGCCACATTCAGCTAAATTTAATCTGAAATGGGCCGAACCAATATAATAATATATAAATAATATCAACTCCAAACTTTTCTCTATGTTTTAGTGTGAAAAAAGTAAAATTACATTACGAAGATGTTTGCATCTATAAACTATCCTCTCAAACAATGTGAATAATATGAACAAACTGAAAAAAATATGTAATTTTAATAATATTCTGCCTCAGTTTATCATTTCCACATGTACATTATAACTTACAGATCACAGTGGATCTACAAATACACAAAACATTTAGTAACAGGTGGAATATTATTAAAATTGCACTTACTACTCTTAAGATATTTCAGGTTGTTCATATTTGTTCAGGTTATTCAGATATTTTTGCGATATTATACTTTGTTTTAGTGTAAATACATGAAAACATTTACAAAGAAAATTTTGGAGTTGTGAGTATTTATAGGTTATTATGACCCACCTGAGATTGAATTGGTCTGAATGTGGAACCTGAACTAATATGATTGTTCATATCTTAGTATAATTTTTGCATTTCACAAATTCATCCCAAAAGCCGCACTGGACCCTTTTGGCTGGCCGGATTTGGCCCCAGGCCACATGTTTGATACCTGTGCTCTAAACCTCCTTTTTGTATTTTCCTGTCTCATTTTCACTCCCCTTGCTATAGTTCACTAAAGCAGCTTTGTAGTTACTAAAAAGCACCTGTAACAACAACATTACACCTCTTCGGCTTTGCTACCGACTGCCTATCACCTTTATTTGAGATCAGTGTTAGGAAAGTGTTTTCTAAATGGTCAACCAAGCTTTAAACAGGTCAGCATCAGCCAAAAGCATTATCACTCTTTAATGAAATGAACTGAACCTTTTTCATTTCAGTAACCAATCATCCAAGGCCAGACCAAAGTTTTAGCCTTTTTTTTTCTCAACACAACATAGTTATTCAAATGTTTACATTTCTAGAGCAAGTTCCACAAAATATTGGGCAATCCCACAGTTTCAATGCAGAGCCTTCTGAGAGGATGAAATAGTTTGTCCATGTGAAGATAAACGGACTTAGTGGATTTATTTAGAGCTCATTCTTTTAAAGTCTTTGATTTTTTCATATTTTTTTTTCTCGACTAAAATGAGCATTTTATGTGCCTGTGAAGTAGTTTGTAAACTTTTATTATTATTATTATTATTATTATTTGTAGTAGTAGTAGTAGTAGTAGTAATAGTAGTAGTACTTTTGACACCATTTTCAACATCATAGTCTACAGAGTGAACCATGATGAAGGTCAGGTTTGAAAGCATCAGTTCTTGAAAGTCATTTTCCCTCATTAATAACCCAGTACATCAGAGGCGATTTCTCATAGACTGCAAGGGAAGCTCGACTTCCCCTAAAATTAGGAAAATTAAATGGTTAAATATGTACGGTTGTGTTGACATTTCACTGACTACAAATGTGTTAGAAAATGTTCATCTCACAGACGAGTTCGTTCAGAATCAGCTGTATCACAAATCACTCGATGTTGTTCACTTCGGCCGGGCTGGACGCCGGGCTTCCACATGCTGATTGGAGGATCAGTCGAAAGGCTGAATCCCATTTGATTGACAGCTCTTTTCAGATCTACTCCTTCACTAATACAGTTCACTTCTCATTCATTCCTGTTGCTCTGTTTTCTCATTCGATCTCTGCTCAGTGCATTTGCCTGTAGACGCTCAGCGTCCATGCACTTCAATGGGACTGAGTGGAACAGTTTTTTTCATTGCCTCAAAACTGGATGGTAATTGGATAAATGTCACGATGTTGTCCCGCCCCCAGACACCTGGTGTCTCTGGGGGTGAATGGAGCTGTGGGAGGGCCTCGGCCGGGCTGGACGCCGGGCTTCCACATGCTGATTGGAGGATCAGTCGAAAGGCTGAATCCCATTTGATTGACAGCTCTTTTCAGATCTACTCCTTCACTAATACAGTTTAGTTTAATGCCGTCGCACATTCTGCTGTGAAATCGAGAGAGAAACCACTCCAAAATTACTTGTTCATTTCTTGCACTGTAAATAAAACACACTCATTGTACTTCCTTTTTTCAATTTAACATAATTTCAACGTTTTCTTGTTTACTTGGTATGATAAGGTCACTGACCATTTTCTTAAAAAGGAACGGAGGGCCGAATTTATGTTTAAATAACTTGACTTTTTTTTTTTTTTTTTTTAATGTAAGCTGACAATGAGCTTCCCCTCTCTGAAAGACAAGCAGCCGCCACTGCAGTACATTATACTATACACTAGTTACCATCTAGACTGTAGGAGTTGTGCTCATAAGTTTACATACATACATAGCAGAATTTATGATTCTTTGGCCATTTTTTTCAGAGAATATTAATGATAATACAAAAACTTTTCTTTCACTCGTGGCTAGTGGTTGGGTGAAGCCACTTATCATCAAACAAATGTTTGCTCTCTTACTGACAACAGAAACTATCCAAATGACCATGATCTAAAGTCTACATACCCTAGTTCTCTGTATTGTCCCCTTTATTTATTTATTTTAATTATCTTTTTATTGGAAAGGCAAATGTCCATTACATACATTAATTACAGCCTTAATCATTAAAAACAAACAAACAAACAAACAAACAAAAAAAAACAATAGGATGGATACAGAAAGTTTCGATGAGTATATCCATATTGCCCTTCTAGAATTTCTTCTTTTGGACCATTAATTTCAGCTGAAACATTTATACAACAAAACAGAACAGGGGAGCGCACCACCTCACACAATCACAATCTCACATAAAAGCAAATAGATCCACACAAAGCACAAATCTCAAATACAATCAAATGAAATTAGATCTGGTTGGTTTTATGTACTCAGTCCATTTGGACCAGATATTATAAAATTTTTCTTTTTCAGCTCTGAGGGAAAAGGATGTGTTCTCCATAACAAATCTCATAGACAATATATTGTCCCCTTTTACATCAATGACAGCTTCAAGTCTTTTGTGGTCGTTTTGGATGAGGCAGGTGGTAAAGCTGCCCATTCTTCTTGACAAAACACGTTCAGTTCCTTTAAGATTTGGGGTTTTCTTGCATGAACTGCTTGTTTGAGACCCCCCCAAAGTGGCTCGATGATATTGAAGTCAGGAGACTGAGATGGCCACTCCTTCACCTTCACTTTTTTCTGCTGTAGCCAATGACAGGTGGACTTGGCCTTGTGTTTTGGGTCATTGTCATGTCGGAACATTAAAGACCATCCCTTGTGTCAGGGTATGTAAATTTATGAGCACAATTTTATGTGTAAAATATGGATTGAAGCTGAAACAGGTACATTTCACACAAACACTTTATTTGAAGCCTCAGTTTTCTGATGCTTCAGTCTGTGGTCTGTGGTTCTTTATGCCAGGAAACAAATCCTACCTGTTCCCAGTGTGCGGTGGCACTTCATAGCTCTGGGATGCTGTCATAACCACGCTCTCCCTCCCTCCCACCTCTGTCTGCATCAGTCTTGTGTTGTACAGTGACGTCAGTGGAAACTCTGGGGGGGAAATGGCTGTTGACTGATTCAGCTCCATCCCAGCTGGGGGCCACAGGTTTGTCTCACAGGACCGAGGCATGTATTCCGCAGGTTCCAGGATGTCTGCTCTAACCAACACAGGAAGTGCAAAACCTGTTATTCATATTAATCCCAATCACACACACTCATAGTGATGTCACCGGAGTGTGACGACCCCTGCAGAGCTGCATTAATAGATAATGGTGGAAAAAAGTATCCACAGCATGAGGATACTCCACAAGAGGAAAAAGTAAGAATTTAGGTAACACAAGAAAAATGTGCATTGTTGTCAGTGTTTTCAATAGATGTGAACTACATGTAATACATTTAATCTCCAGCAATGCATTATACTCTACAGGGGTTGGACAAAATAATGGAAACACCTTCACCTCAAGATGATAATGCCCCAATCCATACAGCTAGAATTGTTAAAGAATGGCATGAGGAACATTCTAATGAAGTTGAGCATCTCGTATGGCCGGCACAGTCCCCAGACCTCAACATTATTGAGCATTTATGGTCAGTTTTAGAGATTCAAGTAAGACGTCGATTTCCACCACCATCATCCCTAAAAGAGTTGGAGGGTATTCTAACTGAAGAATGGCTTAAAATTCCTTTGGAAACAATTCACAAGTTGTATGAATCAATACCTCGGAGAATTGAGGCTGTAATTGCTGCAAAAGGCGGACCTACACCATATTAAATTATATTTTGTTGATTTTTTAAGGTGTTTCTATTATTTTGTCCAACCCCTGTATAACAGGGGTGTCAAACTCACTTCAGTACAGGGGCCACATCCTTCCAATATGATCTGAAGTGGACCAGTAAATTAATAACATAATAATGTATAAATAATGCCAACTCCAAACATTTCAATGTGTTTTATAGTGAAAAAAGTAAAATTACATTATGGAAACGTTTACATCTATAAATAATATTTTGGGCTGTTCTCTTTTTTTTCTTATGTGGATAATTTTTTGGGCTGTTCTCTTTTTTTCTTGAAGTGGATAATTTTTTGGGCTGTTGTCTTTTTTTTCTTATAGTGGATAATTTTTTGGGCTGTTGTCTTTTTTTCTCATAGTAGATAATTTTTTGGACTGTTCTCTTTTTTCTTAAAGTGGATAATTTTTCGGGCTGTTCTCTTTTTTTTCTTATAGTGGATAATTTTTTGGGCTGTTCTCTTTTTTTCTTATAGTGGATAATTTTTTGGACTGTTCTCTTTTTTTCTTATATGGCTAATTTTTTGGGCTGTTCTCTTTTTTCTTAAATGGATAATTTTGTGGGATGTTCTCTTTTTTTCTTATATGGATAATTTTTTGGGCTGTTCTCTTGTTTTCTTATAGTGGATAATTTTTTGGGCTGTTCTCTTTTTTTTCTTATAGTGGATAATTTTTTGGACTGTTCTCTTTTTTTCTTATATGGCTAATTTTTTGGGCTGTTCTCTTTTTTCTTAAATGGATAATTTTTTGGGCTGTTCTCTTGTTTTCTTATAGTGGATAATTTTTTGGGCTGTTCTCTTTTTTTTCTTATAGTGGATCATTTTTTTGGGCTGTTCTCTTTTTTTTCTTATCTGGATCATTTTTTGGGCTGTTGCGCCTCTGGGCCACCACACCAAACACCTGTCAGTTGCCAAAATCCTTGTTCACTGGGCAGTATTTCTGTCTGTAAACAGAGTCCAGAGGACGTGCAGACGTCTTGTTTCCTCTTAGACCACTTGAATTACAATATGCCAAAAGCTCATGATGGAATTTTTACCCTATGATGTCATCACACACTGAATATTTGACGGAGAATGGAGAAAAAACTTACGACACCGACAGACACAGACATTTAATTATGAGAGCAGACTGCAGCAATGAGAAAGACAGGTCTCTGGGGTGAAGAGATAGTTGCCTTTCCCCAGTGAGTGATTTCCTCTGCACGGTTCAGGTTTTTCAGGTCAAGGGTTCTCCTTATGATACAAACAGAACAGCCAAATTCCTCAGCCCCCATCGAAAAACTGGGAGCGTTTTGGAAAATTACTGACAGCTTTCAGGACCCAGGACTTTCATTTTGAAATAAACACCTTTTTCCAAGTTTAGCCCTTTCTGAAAACATTTAGTACATGTGTGAGGATAGTGTGTACTCTGTCCACATTCACTTTTGAAGGTTTTATAGATAGAACCCAAATTAGTGGACTTTAGAGGCGTTATATTTACTGTAACATGGCCTCTGGTGTATGTGTAAATAGACCAGTAAACCCAAACAGCTTACTTTTTACCTCCGCCAAGGAGGTTATGTTTTTGTCAGCGTTGGTTTGTCTGTTGGTTTGTTTGTTTGTCTGTCTGTCTGTGTGCAAGATAACTTGAAAAGTTATGGATGGATTTGGATGAAAATTTCAGGAAATGTTGATACTGGCACAAGGAACAAATGATTAACTTTTGGTGGTGATGGGGGTGGGGGGTGGGGTGGGGATGGTGGTGTGGGGCTTGGCAGAGGTCTGCGCTTTTCTACTTTTTTATTTATTTATTTATTTTTAATTGACATTCAGTATCAGACATTCACATTCAGTACATCACATGTACATGTAGTATACATTTGTTGTCTGCTCCAAGGTTATTATCGTCAACGAAAACTAACGAAATGACGAAAACTAGAATTGTAAAAACATTTTCATTAACTGAAATAAATAAAAACTATAATTAAAAGAAAAAATATATAACTAACTGAAACTGTATTGTGTGCTGACAAAACTAACTAAAGCGTATAAAAAGTTATGGATAAAATTCCCTTAGTTTTCGTTGTTGTAAATGTCGGATTGATACAAAATCGATTTATTTCCCTCAAGCAATTTTAGCTGCTGGCACCATATGATATTTAACGGTCCATCACTTCTTGTCACTTGTGGTTTACAGTCGTCTTCTCATCCCCACTCTACCTGAAAACATGGAGACTAAAGTGGGGAGAAAGCATCAGAGTCCTGTCTGGGATTTATTTGAATTTGACAGCGAAGAAGATAAAAGATTTAAAAAAAACTAAAACTAAACTAAAACTAAGCATTTAGAAAATAACGAAAACTAATAAAAAAACTAGCAAACCTGCGCTAAAAACTAATTAAAACTAAACTGTAATGAAAAATCCAAAACTATTATAACCTTGGTCTGCTCTAAATGCCTGAATAATATTTTTGTTTTTGTCAAATAACCAAATTAAAGAAAGAAAGAAAGAAAGAAAAAAAAAATAGAGAAAAAATAATTAACAGGTAGAGAGTGATCTTTTCCATTCAGCACAAACACTAATTTGTGAAAACAAAATCAGGCCTACAGGTTGTGACATAGTTGACCCAGTTTTCCCAGTATGAAGCAAATTTCTCCAATTTGTGATTAACAAATGCTGTTATCGGTTCCATTTTATAAACGTCCATTGTGATTTAGCTTATTTTTTTATGTTAGTGAGTTAGTTTAGTTTTATTTCGAGCACATAGAATTATCAGATAACAAAGAACCATACAACATGGTCAAACAACATTTTTCAGCACTCGAAAAGGAGTGGGAAGAAGTATAACTGATAAACTCTCCCCCCTTTTTACAAACTAATAATTAACCCTTTCATGCATACTGGTCACTACAGTGGACAGCTATTCTACAGCTGTTCTCTTGTATATTCCTGGATTTTGTTGTTTTATTTGCACATCAAACAAAACAGTGAACACTTATGCATTATCCCATTCACTGCAATTTATACCATTACTGTAACTTTCCTGTTCTTGATAAACCTGATCTGCAGTAGCATATGTGAGTGTAAATCAATTGCTTATTGTTGCAGGTTTTTTTTTTAAACTAAAAGTTTTTTTTTGTTTTGTATATGATTATTTGTGAGTAATAACTAGTATTAGAGTATGTTAAAATGTGAGAAAAAATCAGATTAGTGTCATAAAAAATGTCTGTATTTCATAGTTTTCACGCAGTATGTCAGTAAATGCATGTTTCTTTGCTTCAAAAATTAAACACATGGTGTCCAGCTGAGCGGACATTTTTGTAACTCCATGAAAAATAGGTTCATAAAAAAAAAAAAAAAAAAAAAAATTCAATCACATTGTTTTTTTCCATGCCTAAAAAGGAATAAAAACATTCAGGAAAAAAAAATCTTGATTAAGGTTCTCATAATTCATGCATGACAGGGTTAAATCAATTTGTTAACATTTTTTTCTGTATATTTTTCCAGTAACACAAAACATCCATACAAACCAGCCACATACACTTTTTTTAGTCACCTCACACACAATCAGATTTACATAATCAACAGTTTTTAATATAATGTGGACTTTTTCCTCAATCCTACGTTAATCCCCTAATTCTTTTTCATTGAATTAATGATAGAGAAGCTTTTTTATTTGAAGTTCTTTTATTTACAGACTTACATTGTTACCGCATATAAAAGTCCATCATTCACAGTATTTTCAGACCTATTTCGAGACCATCTTTGTGCTTCTCTTCCTTCATTTTCCACAGACGATCATGACCATCTGTATCATTTATGCAGTAGACCCAGCCAACACCTTTCTCCGCCTTTCTTCAATCTGTCCATCCCCAATGTTCAGGCCCATTTCTGAATAGCTCTCATGGCTCTCATTTGCCAAACCAGCTGTGCGTCTGGCGTCCTAGTTCACCAAGATTTTAGTCAGACACAGATGTTGGAAAAGAGACCTGGAGCTGAGTGGACAGCTGCACTTTTCAGCGACCTCCAAGTCTGGGATCTGATGTAAGATCAGTGATATTCAAGCCTTTACTGTGGTGAAACCGTACACTACCTCTGATGATCAAAACCTTACTTTTGCCTGAAACTCTTTAACCCATAAAAACCCAGTGTTACTTTTCTGGTAGTTCCCAAGTGGATTTTTCTCTCTGTTTTACCTTTCTTAAGTGATTTATCACCATTTATTATATTATCGTCTGTATTTTGCATTTTTCACTGTAAATTATGTATTTTCCTATATTTAATTTGGATGTTCATGAAAACTCAGTGAATCCAAAGGTTATTATATCAAAACTTTGCATCAAAAATTGAAGAAAACGTGGTCAGCTGAAAGGATCCAAAACCACCGACTATAACTCAGTGGGTACAGAGACTGAAAAGGGTCTACACTATGGAGTGAATGACCGCAAGTCTACAACTAAAGATAGACACTTTTGAACAAAGATGGAACTGTATTACTCAGTATTTGGGTGACTGATGAAGGAATGAGAACTATTATAAGATTGCTGTGTTTCTCTATGACCGATATTGTACTGCTGTAATTTTCTTTGGTAAAAACAAATACTTATTTTCCATGTGATGTCCCTTTATGGCATTTCAACTGTATTCCATTTACTTGTGCCTAAATTCTTAGGGTCTTATGTCAGAGAATGTTCTGTTTTGTGGTAAAATGAAAATATCTAAACAAAAAGTTAAAAAAAAATTTGAAGGATAAGTGACTTTTTTTAAGCAAATATATTAATAACTGAATTTAAAACAAGTATTTCCATTCACTGTCATTGATCAAACACTATGGGTTTTACTGGTGAATCAATGTTGTAGAAGATGACGGTGTTTCCACCATAACTACGAAGCCTCTGAACGTCCAAATGTGTTATATCTGATGACAATAAAAACATGACAAACTGCATTTTACACCGATTATTTATATGTATTGATAGGATTATTAGATCAGCAGATATTAAACATTTTAGATCAGTAGATGGTTTTGTTTTTTAGTGGATGTTTGGGTCTTTATGGGTTAAAATCATTTGTTTGGATAATCTTGCAGTCACGCTATTGATGTTTTTTTTCTATTCTCTTAATTTTTTTCCAGTTAATTTTTGTCTAATAAATATTTTTAAGACACTCTAATCTTAATTTTTTCCTTATTTATCCATTATTGTAGCATCTCATGTCACATCTCAGCTCCAGACTCCATTCTTTCAGAAAACTGGATCCCTGAAAGAGAAGTAAGTGAATGTGGATTAGAATAACCAGCATTGTTGCCATGAAGTCTGCCAAGTCTTTTAGAACCTTAAATAAGAAATAGTTTGAACAATATGGAACCTACAAATTAAAAATTAACCCATAAAGACCCAAACATCCAGTGGCAACCAAAAGCATCCACTGATTTAAAGCATTCATTCATGAATGATTTAAAGCATTTGATAATTTCTAATCCACTAATTCTATCAATCCATGCAAAGAATTGTTGTAAAATGCAGTTATTCGTCTTTTCATGGTCATCAGATATGACCCATTTGGACGTTCGGACGCTCCGTAGTGAACATGGAAACACTGTCATCTTCTACAACATTGATTCATCAGTAAAACACATGGATTTGGGTCAATGACAGTGGATGGAGACACTTGTTTTACATTCAGTTATTGATATTTTTGCTAAAAAAAATGTCCTTTTTCTTCAGTTTTCTCCATTTTTTTTAATTCAAATTTTTATTCAGAACAGTCTCATAAGTTATTATACAGGACATCAATAGTACAAAGTACACTGTTCTCTTTTTTTTTGTAAAGAAAAAAGGGTATCAATAATGCTCACTGAAAGGAAGAAAAAGAAAGAGAAAAAAAGTAAAATAAATAAAGTAAGTAAAAAAAAAAAAGGATAATAATAATGGTATTAACAAGTTTGTACACATAGCCAATCACACTTCTAGGACATAAGACAGAGAAAATTATGCATAAACAGATATATATGTATACGCACAAAGTAGTATTTATAATCATAGCACAAAGAAAAAAAAAAAAAGAAAAGAAGGAAGGAAGTTTTCTCCAGTTTTGATATAATATTCCTCAACTTTAATCTAAGCTTTTATTAATATCTGTATGATCAGTAAATTAAATATAGGAAAATACATGATTTCCACTGAAAAAACACAAAATACAGAGGATAATATTATAATAAATGGTGATAAATCATGTCAGAAAAGTTAAATATAGAGAAAAAAAATATTTTGGAAGAGCCACAAAAGTAGCACTGGGTCTGTATGGGTTAATACAGCAACATTTAAATTCCCCTTATGCCCCAGTGTCTTAGTTTCTTTTGTTGATCTGTGTACACTGTCTTTTCATCCTGATCTGAAACAGGTGATGTAAACGGGGCATAAAGATCATGATTTGCTGCAAAAGCTGCATCCAGGAAAGGTCTAGTCCTTTAGCAGAAGGAATCATTCTTCAAAGATAGATAGGGAGGAGTATGGACACTTCAGCCTCTACGGTGCAGACCAGAATTACAAGACTCAAAGAATGTGGATGTACGTCAGTGGATAAAGAGTGATGGTGCAGATGTTGACTGAACACCATAATCTCTGATCCTTCAGATGACACTGCCTCCAGAACCATCATTCATTTCTGGATTACTGAGCCCAAGTGGTTTGTCATGTCACTAACAACAAAATGACAGATGCCTCACCATATTTAACATCAATCTTTGTGAGCGAGGTTAAAAAAAAAAAAAAAAAAAAAAAAAGTATTATTATTATTTTTGTTTTGTTTTGTTTTGTTTTTTTCTTTTAACTTGTCTTGTCCAGCATCCTAACAGCAGAATGGCAGTCTGGCTGCCTTTTGGTGCTGAACAAATTTGCTTTGCCAAGGGAAACTTCATAAAGTACATGAAGCTCCCCTTGATATTCTACTGTGTTTATTATGAGTTTTGTTGAACCACATTTTGATGCCGGACCTGACATGAGGGGGAGGGGGGTGAAGGGGAGAGAGCAAGAAAGAAGAAGGTGGCGAAGACCCCCACAAGAAAGTATCAACAATACAAACAGTAACAACCATGGTGATAATTATAATGGTAACAATAATTAAAACCAGAACTGAGTAAACTGGGCAGAAGAGAGAGAAAAAAAAAAAAACTACAAAAAAAAAAAATACAATAAAATACATAAGACTCATTAAATGATGAATATAAGAAAAGAAAGCATGAACAAAATATTGTATACCATGTTCACCCAAATAATACCAGTAACAGATAAAAGAAAGTATTAAAAGAGGTGAAAATCAGTACATGTCTGGTTGTGTTGAAGCTGCAGAGGCATCTTCAGCAGCTCAATAAGTCACAATGACATCATCTCTTCTTTTTGGACTGTTGTCTTTTATTATCTATTTTCACAGTGTGATACTTCAGCAGTTTTATAATGAACTGCAACTCACTGACAAACATTATATGTGTGAATGAGGGCATGATTCACTATTTGGTTTAATTTTTTTTTTTCCAAAACAAGTTTCCACAGGGCACAACTGTACGTATGAATTGTATTATTCCAGCTTCCAAGTGTTCCTCTCTTCTGCTCATCGGGCAATAGCTATCATTAGAAATGGTGTCTACTAATATCAGATACATGTCTAGGAGTACATCCCAGTACAATGCTTCCACACACATGCATGAGTGCTTATGATTTTCAGATTCAGATTCAGAAAACTTTATTTATCCCATATGGACAATTCATTTGCAGCTTACCACAGACATCAACACACATCCAAAGAGCAATGTGACAAACATAAATAAATCAGTGCACAAAAACAGGACTATTGAAAGCAACTACGAATAAATGCTTTTAGGTAATCAGCAATAAATATGAAATAAAATAAAAATGAATACCAATGCAGACTAAAAGACCCTATTGGTTCCTCTAATATTTAAAAAAAGAGAGAAAAAAGCAAAACAAAAAAACAACAATAACAAAAATCATATAAAATGACTAAAATGGCTTCTGTCAGAGTTTAAAAGTGTGATAGCTGAAGGAATAAAAGATTTAGAATATCTGTTGGTTCTCCTCTGAGGAGCATGGTAACGCCAGCCTGAAGGCATCAAGGCAAACTTCAGATGTGACACGTGGTGAGGGTCCCTGATGATGGACTGGGCTTTCCTCACCACCTGAACCTCCCACAGGGAAGACAAGTCTCTGAGTCTGACTCCAATGATCTTGGTGCATATTTTTACAATAGCATGCAGACTGTTCTTGTCTTTCATAGTTAAAACCTTGAACCAACAGATAAAAGAAAAAGTTAAAAGGCTTTCAATAAATGAACAATAAAAGTTTCTTAAAATCTTCTCACTGACATTAAAAGAGTTCAGTCTCCTCACGAGATGGATTCTCTGTAGGCTCCTCTTCACCACAGGTTCAGTGTTGGCATCAAACCTGAGCTTACAGTCAATAATAGTGCACAGATATTTGTATGAATCCACAGTCTGAACCTCTTCACCATAGATCACACTCACTTTGTGGTCGTTGTTGTGTCTGAAATCAATAATCATGTTTTTAGTTTTTGAAACATTCAAGTCCAGATGATTTTCAGATGATTTTTGACATATTTAATCTTTCAGTACCACTAACACAATAATGTGTTATTGGTCCAAACATATGTATGTATTTGTGTGTCTTGCCTGTTCTTTGTCATGTACAGAATCATAAACATTTGCTCTTGCTGTCACAAGTTAAATCTGAGTCACGCTAAAAGTAACTACAGAAGCCGAGAAGGGACCTAGATTTACACAATATTTTATGGTCTTTATCTTGTGATAATGAAATAAATTAATTCATTATCTCGAGATAACAAAGATCGTTTTCTCGTAGATACTGTAACTTACTGGTAACTTGTTGTTGAATGTGTGTTCTGCTCTGTCCAGCACATGTCAGCGGCCGCTCTTGAAGGCTGCGATGTGGAGGATGTGGTACCTGCTCATATCTGAGTTCTGTATATAATTCTCTATTATGAAACAATGGAATAAATTAACCCTTTCATGCATAGTGGTCACTACAGTGGACAGCTGTTCAAAGGTGTTCTCTTGTATATTTATGGATTTTGTTGTTTTAGTTCCATATTGGCCAACACAGAGGACACTTATACACTGGAATTCATACCATTACTGTAAATTTGCTGTTCTAGATAGACCTGATCTGCAGTTACACGTTTGACTGTAAAAAAAAAAAAAAAATTGCTATTTGTTATTAGACTGTAATTAACAGTTTTGTTTTTTTTTAAACAAAAAGGATGTTAAAATGTGAGAAAACATCAGAAAAGCAGCATTAAACATGTTTTTATTTCATAATTTTCACACAGTATATCCATAAATACATGTTTCTTTGCTTCTAAAATTTAGCAAATGGTGTCCAGCTGAGTGGACATTTTTGCCATTCAATGAAAAACAGGTTTATATATATATATATATATATATATATATATATATATATATATATATATATATATATATATATATATATATATATTTTTTTTTTTTTTTTTTTTTTTTTTTTTTTTTTTTTTTTTTTTTTTTCATGTGTAAAAAGGAATAAAAACACCCAGGAAAAAAATAAAAAAAATCTCCATTAAATGTTCTCATAATTCATGCATGAAAGGGTTAATTTGTTATCACAAGAAAACAATCATTGTTATCTCGTGATACCAGTTAGTTAATTTGTTATCACAAAATAATGACCATAAAAAAATGTAAATCAGCGGCCGTTCTCGGCTTCTGTGAGTAACATTACAACAGGTCACAAACAACACATCCTGATGAACAGCGTGCTAAGTTATCTACGTGTTTTTCCTGTTCAGCATCTGCAGACAAATAAGGTGTCCTGATCCTGACCTTCGTTGTACAGTGTTGTAAAATCGTACACAGTAATTTACATGATATATGTATAAGTAACCAGATGTTGGTGGACACTAAAACACTACACTTGTACAGACTCATTCTAAACCAGGGGTGTCAAACATAAGGTCTTCCAAATGAATGAATGAATTTGGAAGTGCAAAAATTACACTGAAAATATGAACAGTCAAGGGTGTTTAGGGGTCATATACAACTCAATGTAATACCAAGTAAAATAATAACATAATAACCTATAAATAATGACAACTCCAAATTTTATCCTTGGTCTAATGTAAAAAAAAAAAAAAAAAAAAAAAGTAAAATTACATTATGGGAATATTTACATTGACAAACTATCCTGTCAAAATAAAATATGAATAACCTGAGCAAATATGAGAAACCTGAAATTTCTTGTAAAAAAAATAAGTGCAATTTTAACAATATAATGCCTGTTGCTAAATGTTTTCTGCATTTGTAGATCCACTGTGATCTGTAAATTGTATTAATAATAATAAGATGCAACATAATACTGATGAAAAATAGTTATTTATAGGTTACTGTATTATTATTTTACTGGGCCGGCCCACTTGAGCCACACATTGGACTGAATGTGACCCCTGAGCTAATATCAGTTTGACACCCTTGTTCTAAATAATGGAAAGTCTCATGGTCAAACAGCAAAAAGTGTTTTATACAGGGATAAAGTATGACATTAATAATAATAATGATCTGGGATAATTTTGTTTATTGTTTCTTTAATAACTAATATATGAAACAGGCTTGTCGTACTGGGTTGTCCAGTTACTTTTGGCCATATAGTGTGTGAAGGGTAATCTCTTGTTATTACGGTATTTAATTCTGCCCCCGAACAATGGATAAGCTGTAGTAATATGTGTAATTGTGTGGGAAATTTGTCCAGTCTATGTTCAAAAGTCTTTGATCCTCATGTACCGGTGACACCGCTGTCTCTGTGAAATGTCAACATTAGTACAACACAGACTGTCTGCCTCTCTGCTCCACAAAGGGCTTGTTGTGTCAGTGTCAAAGAGAAACTATGACAAAGTATCTAAACTTGGAAAAGCTTCACTTGACTATGGAACATGTGTGAGTTCTGTAGAAACTGTAGAACTCCAAACTCCGACAGCGCTGCATATCTACTAAGAATGAAACTCCATATATACAGGGTGGGGAAGCAAAATTTACAATATTTTGAGGCAGGGATTGAAAGACAGTGTATGACCAATTAGTTTATTGAAAGTCATGAGAATTTATTTGCCACAAGAAAATTGACATAATAGAAAATGTTTTTATTCTATGTGTCCTCCTTCTTTCTCAATAACTGCCTTCACACTCTTCCTGAAACTTGCGCAAGTGTTCCTCAAATATTTGGGTGACAACTTCTCCCATTCTTCTTTAATAGTATCTTTAAGAAAGTCGACATTGCTGTGTGATGTTCTCTTGGTAGCATGTTCTAAAACACCCCAAATAGTATAATCCAGAGGGTTTAGATCTGGGCTAGAAGGCAGCCATAAACATGATTCCCAAAAATTGCTAAAGTTGGATTTGTTGCTGTTGTCAACAAGTGTTTTGGTGTTCTTGTGTAAGATTTTAACTTCAAATCATATTTTACTGCATTTCTAACGGTCTTGTTGTCTACCTCAAGTTCAATTGCCATTTTTCTCATGGATTTGGTTGGATCCTTTAGGATTTTGAATTTTGCTTCCCCACCCTCTACAGTATGTATACTGACAGCCAATAGAAACTTTGAGGTAGAAATGTATGCATATTTCTACTTGTAGGGGGGTTATAATTATTCATTGTGGATTTATTGATGACTTAGTGCTCGGGTAGTTGAGATAATGATGAGTTGTCATGTTGTCACGGTTCATTGCACATGGGTTGGTCTCTTTGCAAAAATGGACCAAATACACATTGAGCAATACTCAGTGGGTATCTGCACAATTTGAGGATTGGTTTTGAAGGCCTATATAAAGGCCCAAAAAAGGCCACAACTGTTAGTCCAGTGAACGGCATCATGCCACGTCTATCATGTGAACAACGTCTCTGGGCACTGGGTATGGTGGAGGCCGGTTTGAGCTACAGTGATAGAGCCAGGAGTATGGGCTGTTCCCAACCCACAGTCAGAAACCTGGTTGAACGCCACAACACCACAGGCTCTGTTGATGATAGACCACATCCAGGGCGAGAGAGAGTGATAACTCCCGACCAGGACCGCTACTGTTGTGACTTTGTGTTTGGCAGGTGTCATTACCTCCGCCAAGGAGGTTTATGTTTTTGCCAGGGTTTGTTTGCTTGTCTGTCTGTCTGTCTGTTTGTTTGTCTGTTAGTGTGCAACATAACTCAAAAAGTTATGGACAGATTTTGATGAAATTTTCAGGGTTTGTTGGAAATGGGATAAGGAAGAAATGATTAAATTTTGGTGGTGATCGGGGGTGGGGGGGCCCACGGGGCCCACGGGGGGGCCCATTTCCAACAAACCCTGAAAATTTCATCAAAATCTGTCCATAACTTTTTGAGTTATGTTGCACACTAACGGACAGACAGACAGACAGACAAACAAACAAACCCTGGCAAAAACATAACCTCCTTGGCGTGGGGGGGCCCACGGGGGGGGGGCACTGATCAGCCTTGGCGGAGGTCTGCGCTCTCCGAGTGCTTCTAGTTTTCTTTTGTTAAGTTTTTTGTTTTGAAATTATTCTTGAAACTTTAGATTTTTGTGTCTGTATGCCAATATCCTAAACAAATGATTCATATGAAAAAAGTCCAGTTTAGGGTTTCAAAATGAAAATTATGTTGAAAAATATGGTCTCAAAGTTTTCATTGACTGTGAGTGTATTAGCAACTAATTGTATCTACTTATTATTTCTAATTTTATTATTTCTAAGCTCACGGAGACATGCAATACTTATACACGGCCTTCTCTAATATGTGTCTCTGTTCCTTAGTTTGATCTCTTTTTTTCCTTATTCTGTTTTGCACTTAAGGATTTGATCCAGTACCTCTTTGTGTGTTAATCAGTCCAAGCACCAGCTTCGACTTCTGTTAGAACTTTACATATTTCAACGAAAAGATCAATGCATATCCTAAAAATGTCCAACAGCATGGTTTTGATCAGGATTATGTTTTTAATTTGCATGTTTACATCTTCACGTGAAGAAGAATTTGTTCCATGTGTCGCTGCTTTTGATTTATAAACAGCTTTCGACTTCACATTTTGTGTCCCCATTTCTCCCCAGGAGAATGCAATAACAAGAAAACATAATCTGATAGATAGAGAGAGGCAATTTTAAGCCCCCCCCCAAAAAAAGTAATATTATTTTTAAAATCACCGTGTGCACATGCAAGAGTGTTGAAGCATCATCATCCAGTTTGATTTAAGTCGATGTGAATTCCACATTTTGGCAAAATTTAAGGCAATTTTAGATCATCTGAAGTAAATGAAAAGTAAAAAGTAACAGCTTATTTTGAATATTAGTGTTCTTATACCTTGTCTTCACTCCTACTACTCATCATCATCATCATCATCATCATCATCATCATCATCATCATCATCATCATCATCATCTTTAGAGCATGTTTCCAATACAGTACAAAGTGCTTTACAAAGGACATTGATCAATTAGGTAAGAGAATTAAAAGAGTACATACAAAAATAAAATAAAACATGCAGCTCAGATAAACTCATAGTCCTGAAACCCAAAGTCCTCTTTAGCTTTCAGGATAGACACAGGGATAGACAGAAGACCACCGCCCAAGGTATCAGAATCTGCACAGGTTGATATGGGGTTAAACAAGTTCAAATACAGTCTGGAGACAGGCCATATAATGGATTAAAAGCTTTTTTAAAAGTCCTTAATCAAATGGGGAGTCAGTGCAATGAAGTTAAAACATGCGTTATGTGTTTATATCTCTTTGTCCTGAGTGAGATAAGTAAAAACACTGTCGCAATAATCAAGATGTGAGGAGTTAAAACCCTGTATAATTAAGTCTGAAATCTAATATAGAGCTCATCTAACTGATATTGCCCCCATGTGCTTTTTTGGAAGAAAAGAAACAATTTAGCTCAAAATATGGACTGTTTTTAACCCTTTCATGCATACTGGTCACTACAGTGGACAGTTTATCTTCAGCTGTTCTCTTGTATATTCATGGGTTTTGTTTGTTTTAGTTCCATATCAGCCAACACAGTGGACGCTTATGCACAATCCCATACACTGACATTCATACCATTACTGTAACTTTACTGTTCTTGATAAACCTGATCTGCAGTAACATGTTTGAGTGTAAATAAAATGCTAATTGTTATTAGACTGTAATTAACAGTTTTCTTAAACAAAAAGTTAATTTTCTAGTATATTATTGCCATGAAATGAGTAATAACTAGTATCAGAGTGTGATAAAACATGAGAAAACATCAGATCTGCTGCATTAAAAAAAATGTATTTCATAGTTTTCACACAGTATATCACTTTCTGATATTGTGTTTTAAATGTTTCTTTGCTTCAAAAATTAAACACATGGTGTCCAAATGAGTAGACATTTTTCCATGAAAAAAATGTTTATAAAAAAAGTTGCATTGTTTTTTTCATGACTAAAGAGGAATAAAAACACTCAGGAAAAAAATCTTGACTAAGGTTCTCATAATTCATGCATGAAAGGGTTAAAGGTATTCCTGATGAAACCTCTGATAGAAAAGAACAGCTTATTTTAATGGACTGGATGCTTGACCCTCAGTGTTAAAGGTAATAAAGAGCTTCTTACCAGAGACCACGGTACAACTTATTTGTGGTCGTTGGCTGAACATCTAGTTTTGACTGCTGACCTCTTTATGTGTTTGAGCGTGTGCTCAAAATTGTGCGTGTTTGCACAGGTGGGTCCATGAGTCTATGTGTGTGTGTGTGGTGTCGAGACAGCATTAGTGGGTTTAAGTCAGCCTGTGAGTCTGAACTTTTATAAGATCTTTAACTTGGTATTAGGGCTCCATTCACATAGTGCAGACATCAGACATGTTTTGGTGGCCGGTGTTCGTCAGAGCTGTTAGCCACAGGGGGACTTGGCACTGGGAGACACCGACGAGGGCGGCGGAGACCCTGAAGGACTCCAGCCGCGCTTAGTGAGAGAGCAAACATTCTCATTCTTAATCCTCCCCAAAGCAAACTTGACCACCAGATTTGCCAAGGCCTCAGGTTACTGTGCACTGGACAGGATGTTAAAAACTCCTTCAACTTCCTCAGATAAGCAACATTTGGGAAACTACTTTGAAAGGAGAGTTTTGCTATTGACCATCTACTCTTGGGAGAAATGTAGTTTGGTTTAACTAGTACTTTAAAAAATCAGTTCGGAAAATGAAACAATATTAGAACATGCATGTGATTGGATATAAAAAGTCAACATAAGTTTAGTGTTCAAAATACTAAAAACTAGAAATAAATATTTTACCTACACCTTTAATAAATGAGCCTGTTAACTATAAAAGTCTAATTTCCTAATTTCCAGGCAGAAACAGCTTAAATACTGGTCTAAATAATGGCTGGTCTTTTTACAAACACATGAAAAAACACAATTCAAACCTTTTCACAAAATCTGTTAAAGCTACACAGTTACATTTAACCCATAAAGACCCGGTGATACTTTTGTTGCAGTTACCAAGTGATTTTTTCTCTGTATTTAACCTTTCATAAGTGATTTATCACCATTTATTATAATATTATCCTCTGTATTTTGTATTTTTCTGTGAAAATCAGGTATTTTTCTATATTTAATTCACAGATCATGTAGATGTTCATAAAAGCTCAGAGTAAAGTTAAGGGTTAGTATATCAGAAACAGAGAAAACTACAGAAAAAGTGACGTTTTCAACTAAATTTATCGTTAACTTAACATGTCTCCATCCACGGTCATTGATCCAACTCCATGGATTTTACTGGTGAGTCAGTGTTGTAGAAGATGACAGTGTTTCCATGGTGACTACGGAGCCTCTGAACGTCCAAATGGGTCATATCTGATGACCATGAGAAGATGACAAACTGTATTTTACACCAATTATTTACATGTATTAATCAAAAGCACCTACTGATCTAAACTGTTTAATACCTGTTGATCCACTAATCCTATCAAAAGTGGATGTTTGGGTCTTTGTGGGTTAAATATGACCCACCAGTAGAGGTCATATGGTGTACACTTGGGTAGTATGACACAATTAAGAGTTTTGCTGGTAGATTTGGTCACTCATGTAGAGTAATTGGAAAAATAGGACCCTGGTAACTCTTCCTCAGGCCCTATGATGGTGTCATGGTTTAAAATGGGTCTCGATCCCATTAAATAGGTAAAGGTAAATAAAAATCATTCCATTGATTTTATAGGCCAGAATTTGCAGTGCATAAAAAAGGGAAAACTATTTGAATGACTATGCAAAACTTAAAATGTTGTTAGATCATTAGTGTTTAATTTTCAGTGTTACAGGTCTTGATTGAAGATACATTTCAACTGATTTGGAATAGATTTAGAAAAGAGAAGGTTGCAGATTTCTTTCCCCTTGTGTACTGTTTTCCATGTATGGAAAGATTAGAACTTAATTTACTACGGAGTTAATGATGCTTCAAATGCATTCAATGGTCGTCTTTATATTTAACTGTGACACACAGTAGTCACAAGGTTGTCATTCACCAGAGACTAATTTCACTCATTTCTCCTTTGATTTTTCATGTTGAGAAATTTGGAGGCTTCACCCAGAGGTGGTCCTGAATAATAGTCTGTCTGTTTTCTCTGGAGGCCGAGCGGACACCTGTTTCTGTGCGTCCCTGCTCACCCAGGCTTTAAGTCTGTGATGACCTGTAGCGCTGGTTTCCCTGAGCATGAAGACAGATATGTTTTCAGCAAAGAATCCAAAAAACTCCAAAAATCCTCAGCACTTTAAAGAATGCGATCACAACCACAATCACCTCTTATGTGGTAGGATTCACAGACTGAGGCCGGATTGTGCAGGACTGTGTTTTTTTTACACTTATCGTAACGCATGAGTATGATTTATGTAAAATGATATATGATATTTTCACACACTGTATAAGCCAAT
The DNA here is from genome assembly GCF_902148855.1 of Sphaeramia orbicularis. Lineage (NCBI taxonomy): Eukaryota > Metazoa > Chordata > Actinopteri > Kurtiformes > Apogonidae > Sphaeramia > Sphaeramia orbicularis. The sequence goes on along the minus strand of NC_043977.1, from coordinate 28,542,038 downwards.
CCAAGTATGTATATGAGCGGTCTTAAATAAAGGAGTTGGTTTTGTAGTACTGATGTGCTGCCCTGATGGTTTCAATCACCATGTGAAGGGAACATAGTACAGTGTGTGGGTAGATCTATAGTGTTTGAATAGTGCATTCCACAGTCAGGCTTTAGAATAACATTCCCTTCATGCACAGCTACTGGTACAAATAACCCAAAGTGCCCCATTGGCTGATGATCCACGCCTATAGACTCCCATACATAATACTGTACCTTAGGGTGGTCCAAAAATTTTTTTTTTAAGATTCTCTGGATTAGAACCCTGCATTTGGTTCCATATCTGGTCAAATTAGTTCGATCCAAAGTTTATGCAAATTAATTAATATTTAGAGGTTGCACAAGACACGTGAAGATTGCTCTATATCAGGGCTGTCAAACTCCTTTTAGTTCAGGGGCCACATTCAGCTAAATTTGATCTGCAGTGGGCTGAACCAGTAAAATAATAACATAATAATATATAAATAATGTCAACTCCAAGCTTTCCTCTTTGTTTTAAGTGTAAAAAAAGTAAAATTACATTATGAAAATGATTACACCTACAAACTATCCTTTGAAAAGATGTGAATAACATGAACAAACTGAAAAAATGTGTAATTTTAACAATATTATGCCTGAGTTTGTCATTTATACATGTACATTATAATTTACAGATCACAGTGGATCTACAAACACACAAAATATTTAATAACAGGCAGAATATTGTTAAAATTGTACTTACTTCTCTGAAGACATTTCAGGTTGTTTATATTTGTTCAGGTTATTGACATTTTTAGCAAAATTATACTTTGTTTTAGTGTAAATACATGAAAATATTTACATTTACAAAGAGAAAAAGTTGTCATTATTTATGTTATTATGATCATATTTTATTGGTCCTGAACTTGAGATTGAATTGGTCTGAATGTGGAACCTGAACTAAAATGATTGTTAATATCTTAGGGTAATTTTTGCATTTCACAAATTCATCCCAAGGGCCGAACTGGACCCTTTGGCAGGCCGGATTTGGCCCCCGGGCCGCATGTTTGGCACCTGTGCTCTATAAACTATAACATAACTAGCCAAACGAATAAGGCATATTAGAATAATTTGTAATTTTATTCTCAAAATCAAACTGCAACTCGCATAAAAATGTTACTTAGAAAGTCCAGCAACCACTGTTGCTTTATTGAAATTACAAAAAAATGTTCCTGTGTTCTTTGACAACTTGGAGCCAGTACTGTTTCTGATCTTCATTTTTTGTTCGGCTACAGTTGAAGTCTTGAATAAGATCCACCCCTCTTTCAGCAACATCATTGACAACTTTTCTGGAATGCACAGTTTTAGCAGCCTTCTGAAAGTCTTCATCATCAGCCCAGGCTTCTGGAGGAATTCTGAAGAATGTTTGTGGCAGATCCAAAGTTTCAAAGAAACGCATCATGCTGGTGGTGACAAAATCACTGATCTGCTTCCCTTCATAATCTGCTGGATTAAGGGCATCACAACGCTTTAGCGGAACCTCTGAACCTTCATTTTCCATCATGTTGTGAACCATCAGCTGCTTCTGCTCTTGTGTCACACTGGAGTCGAAGAATGCCAGGCCAACCAATTCTTCACTCAAGTACCAAAGATGTCGGCGGTCTTACTTCATACATATATTTCTAGACAAAGCACTCAAACGTTGGTTTTGATGGTACTGCTGCTTCTCTTAGCAGGTCAGCTCGGCTACGCTGAAAATGCAAAATTAGTCAGTTTCCAGGAAACTTCCAGCAGCTTGTGCCACCTCTGAAACATCTACTTTTTCTTCCAAATTTTTTCCTAAATCATCTTTTGAATGCCAAAACCTAATGCAGGGTTCTAATTGAGGTTATGTGAAACTTTATTTTTTACCATGATTGTTGGACCACCCTACTGTACCTGTACAGTCATGTAGAGTCACCAACACAATTACAGCATGTGTCCATTGTAAAGTATTCACACCAACACACAACACAACACCGACAATACAAACTGTTACTCACTTAATTTAGCTAAAAATAAGTTGGGTGCTTCTATGAAACTGGGTTCATTTTGATACCTGACACTTTTCCAGCTTTTTAAACGCAATAATAAAAGAGAAATTTAGACACATTTCCCCCAGGATGTACCTAATGATGACCTCAGATAAATGCAAAAAAAAAAAGTATACTCTTACTCTGAGCTATCCTAAAATTAATGAAGTTTTAACCCTTTCATGCATACTGGTCACTACAGTGGACAGTTATTCTACAGCTGTTCTCTTGTATATTCATGGATTTTGTTATTTTAGTTTCATATGAGCCAACACAATACACAATACACTGCAATTAATAATATTACTGTAACTTGGCTGTTCTTGATAAACCAAATCTAACATGTTTGAGTGTAAATCAATTCCTTGTTATCGTTATTAGACTGTAATTGACAACAAAAGTTTTTTTTTTTTTTTTTGTAATATTATTATCTCCATGAAGAGACTAGTATTGGAGTTCACTACAAACAAAAAGTTAAGGATATTTATTTCTTTTTTTTGTTTTTGGTTATTTTTTTTGTCATTTTTGCCATTTGTAAGTAAAACTATGCCTGGTCATTAAAAAATGTGTTTCAATTCAATTCACACACAAAAAAGTAAAAAGTATTGTGCAAAAATCCCAACTGAAAAAAAAGAAAAGAAAAAATAGCCCCAAAAATTTTAAATATTCATAATTTTTTGTTTGTAGTGCATGTTAAAATGTGACAAAACATCAAATTAGCAGCATTAAAGGTCTTTATTTCATAGTTTTCACACAGTATATCAGAAAATACATGTTTCGTTGCTTTAAAAATTAAACACACATTATTGCAACTCCCTGAAAAATAGCTTCATAAAAAAAAAAAAAAAAAAATCTCATTGTTTTCTTAAATGCCTAAAGAGGAATAAAGAAAAAAAATCTTGATTAACATTCTCATAATTCACGCATGAAAGGGTTAATAAAATATTGGGGCCAAAAATAGGACCAAAATTGGGACATGAAAAGCTACCTAGGTGTCAGTGCATTTTATCTTGAAAACATGGCTTGAAATGGTCTTAAATACCGCTATAAATAAAGACACTGTTAAATTTGATGATCATAGTGGTTTTTTGAATCCAGACATGTGGGTTTTTTATGAACCTGCAGTCTCATTCCAGGTTTCACGCATAACCCATCGCGTCCATTCACGTTACATGCGGAACCTGCCCATTTAAATACATATAAATTATGAGTGATTTTGCAACAGCGATCATTTTTGTGAAACACTCTGCCTTGCATAATTAGTTTGATTCCCAAAATGTACCTGTTAGAGAATAAAAAGATATTCAAAAAAATAGTAGCAGTTAATTTTTGTGTCCTTTTTACTGTGTTACATGGGATTTTTGTTTTAAAAAAATTATATAAAGATAGTATAAAAACGTGTTTTATCTGAAAAATAGTCTCTCCTTTATCTCAGTAAATATTTATTTTTAAAATAAACCCAAACTGCTTCCAAACTTGCTTCACAACATTAGTCTACATCTGGTTTGAATTTGTAGCGCCTCTGTCTTGTTTTTAGGGACCAGTTTCATAGAAGCACCCATTTAGTAAATGTGTCAGCTCGCTGATATTTGTTTAATGGTTCAATTTCTAAAGTTATAGTTGAAATATAGACACTGAATATTTCTCATAACCTCTTTAAGTCTTGAACCCCTTAATGATAGATTATTATTAGTTAGTAGTATTATAGTATAATAAGTATTTTTTTAATATTATTGTTATTAATATAGGTATCATATTTTACTAAAGCATCACACTTGAATCCAAATTGCAAGTACTGCATATTTCCATTAAATGCTTAACGTTTTAAATTTCTGTTCAACCATATCTCAGTGGAAAACTATACTTCACTATATTTGTCTGACAGTTTTAGTTACCATTTTTGGTCCTTTCTTGTCCAAGGAAAACCATGTATTTCCAACTGTGTTGTTTTTACTAATGTGTCCATAAATGAGTCTGGAAAACTTTCCTCTTAAGCTAATTATAACCTTTAAAAACCTCTTAGATTACATGGAAAATGTCTTTCACTGAATGTATGAACTGTCAACTCTTTAGTTAGTCACTTCTCTCAGTACTGTGATAATACAAATATAAAATCATATTATGGAATATCATGCATAGCTGTAGATTAAATGACTCAACAATATATAACATAGTTCAAATGAGCTCAAATTAACGTAACATCTACAGCAGTAAAAGGCAACATAAAAAGTCAAGCTACAGAAGGTGAGGTCAGGGGAGAAAATGCCAGAAAGTGAAAATACACTCCTTCTGCATATTTCTCTTTTCAGCCCATATGAAATCACTTAAAATAAACATATGACTTGACAATATTTCATGTTGTTGTCAAAAAAGGAGTAGAGCAGTCAACTCCCACTCAACCGAATCTGTTCAGTAATGAGGAATTGTCGCTGTAAATCATGTGTTCAACTCCTTCCTGTTGAAAATCACTCATGATTAGTCTTTGTCATGGAACAGATTTCCTAAAGCTTAAAAACAGAGTCCACAGAAGAGTGTAGAAGTCTTGTTTCCTCTCAGGTTACTGGAATCATAATGACAATTTCAACCTTAGTGTGTTATTGGAGGACATAACAAGAATTTAATACTGTTGTGATGTTTTTTTCCAAATTTTGTATTGTCATGTAGAAAATCCAGGTCAATGAAGTTACCATATTTGTTTCCTTACCCGTAAGTGGCCAAAAAATAAAAAATAAATCCAAGAAGAAAATGTAAAAAAAAATACAAGAGAAACACATGTAAGGTGAAAGGAACATGTATTTTTTTTCCCCCCAGGCCATTACTCTGATGAACACTTCATAAACCAAACAGTGTCAGTACCCCCCCCCCCCCCCCCCCCCCTGACTCCAATTCATCCTCTCACAAGCTTATATTTGCACTCTGTAAAACTCTGACTAATTTGCACTCTGTACATATTGAAAACATAAATCGTCACTGCAAATAATATATACAAAAACATGTATTTCAAATACTCTGGATCACTCTAGACCTGTACCCATCTGCTCAGTTAATTATATTTTTATACTATTCTTCAACCCATTGTTGTCCTTGTCTCTTGTCAAATATTTGTTTATATTAAGTCTATGTTTAAGTGTGTTCGTGTTTATGTTGAAATTGTACGTCGTCAGCTAAGAAAAACTGAAACCAAATTCCTAGTATGTGTTCACATACTTGGCTAATACAGGGTGGGGAAGCAAAATTTACAATGAACATTTAGTTGTTTTTTCTCAGCAGGCACTACGTCAATTGTTTTGAAACCAAACATATATTGATGTCATAATCATACCTAACACTATTATCCATACCTTTTCAGAAACTTTTGCCCATATGAGTAATCAGGAAAGCAAACGTCAAAGAGTGTGTGATTTGCTGAATGCACTCGTCACACCAAAGGAGATTTCAAAACTAGTTGGAGTGTCCATAAAGACTGTTTATAATGGAAAGAAGAGAATGACTATGAGCAAAACTATTACGAGAAAGTCTGGAAGATACTATTAAAGAAGAATGGGAGAAGCTGTCACCCAAATATTTGAGGAACACTTGCGCAAGTTTCAGGAAGCGTGTGAAGGCAGTTATTGAGAAAGAAGGAGGACACATAGAATAAAAACATTTTCTATTATGTCAGTTTTCTTGTGGCAAATAAATTGTCATGACTTTCAATAAACTAATTGGTCATACACTGTCTTTCAATCCCTGCCTCAAAATATTGTAAATTTTGCTTCCCCACCCTGTACAGTTGATTCTGATTCTAAAAAGTAATATGGAATTTTCCCCAAATTATACAAAAATGCTACCATATAACATCATATTCAATTGTAAAACACTGACAGAGACCACTGTCTTTTATAATAACTTAAAGCACAGTTTCATGCAGTTCCGTTCAATTTTGTAGAGTACAAAATTTTGTAGAGTACAAAAAAAAAAGTTCAAGTACAATTTTGAAAGCAAAACTTTAACTAGTTAATGAGTCACTTCACGCCCCGCCCCCTTCAGGTTGTTGCCTGTGCTGCTCTGTCCTGTTCAACCAACAACTGAACATTTTAGGTAATCGGCTCAAAGTTTGGACATATTTTCAGTATGAACTACAACCGCTGCTGCTGACAAACAATTATGTCGTACTCGGAGAAATGTTCGTTGGAAGTTTTAACCTTATATGTGCAAATTTTGTGACATAACAAATTAAGCAGGAATTAAAAACGGGTAGTAGAAATCCACTAGATTTTTGACAAAATGAATATTAAGATATCTTTGCAGCACCTGGAGGGTTCAAATTCAAACTTTTTGAGCTATTAGGGTCCAAATACACAAATAAATGTACCACAGACTAATAAAAGTGGGTTTAGTAAAATATGACTCCTTTAAGTATACAGTCTGAGTATTTCTAGTTGTGGCTGAACAGTTAACATCATAATAAAAGTCACCTTTGTATATCTATTGCTGTAGGTCTGTGCTAACACATACGACATGAAAACACAAGGGACAAAATATTTCATTGTGGTATAAGTATGACCTTCTTGGGGTTTTTCACTGCAATACTGCCTTTGTTGGACATTATGGATGTATCCTTGAACACCTACCTTTCAGCAGTGTTCTACTTTACTGGTTTGTAGTCGGGCTTTGTTTACCTTTTACATTGTCTGACGTACGATGGTCTTTGCACCTGCTGTCTTCAGTTCTATGCATTGTTGCTCTCAGCACCTGAGCGTATAAATAGCGTATAAATAATACAGGGTGTCCCATGAGTCTCCATACATAGGAGACATAATACATATGGTTCTAACATGTATTTCTTTATATTTCTTCTTTATAGTTCTTCAGCAGTGGAGGACACGCATTGAAATGTGTTCCCGACAAAATGGCAGTCATATAGAGCATATTACAGGGTGGGGAAGCAAAATGTACAATATTTTGAGGCAGGGATTGAAAGACAGTGTATGACCAATTAGTTTATTGAAAGTCATGAGAATTTATTTGCCACAAGAAAATTGGCATAATAGAAAATGTTTTTATTCTATGTGTCCTCCTTCTTTCTCAATAACTGCCTTCACACGCTTCCTGAAACTTGCGCAAGTGTTCCTCAAATATTCGGGTGACAACTTCTCCCATTCTTCTTTAATAGTATCTTCCAGACTTTCTTGTAATAGTTTTGCTCATAGTCATTCTCTTCTTTCCATTATAAACAGTCTTTATGGACACTCCAACTATTTTTGAAATCTCCTTTGGTGTGACGAGTGCATTCAGCAAATCACACACTCTTTGACGTTTGCTTTCCTGATTACTCATATGGGCAATAGTTTCTGAAAAGGTATGGATAATAGTGTTAGGTATGATTATGACATCAATATATGTTTGGTTTCAAAACAACTGACGTAGTGCCTGCTGAGAAAAAACAACTAAATGTTCATTGTAAATTTTGCTTCCCCACCCTGTATATAAATAAAAATGGTTTATGTCAAGAAACGTTTATTTTTCCTATGTATGGAGACTTATGGGACACCCTGTAGAAACAATGAAATAGAAGGAAATGTAGGTTTAGGCTAAAGAATTAATAAAAATACAAATATGTTCTATGTCCACGTTGCAGGAGGCGCAGAGAAAGGGAAGATTCTGGGGTCTTGGACGCAAGACTCATCGTTTATCATAGATCCCAAGAAAAATCACAGCATCATTTTAAATTTATCTCTTTTTTTCATTGAACGTGAAATCCAAAAATTACCATTCCCAGTGCTCTGTGACTCATAGCACCATCACAGTATCGTTCAACCCCGAGGCAGACTGCTATGCTAAATGTGGTAACTCACTATAGTAATCCTGTTACAAATGAGTCGACTTGCAAGACGTCATCATGTATTATGTGTATTCAAGATGAAAATATGGTTCAAGGCAGTTTGAACTGGTTGAACAACCTTGCGGAAAATGTTCCAAACACTGGAGGGAACACCATTTTTCAGTCCATAGCAGACTGGTTAATCCATCAGTCAATAACTTTGATCCTGATGGTCTAAACTCAATGTAAGAAAAAAAAAACAATATTTTCAACCTCTTGGTTTCAGCCTCAGGTCACAGTGAGAGTTGGTCTGTATGTGGGAGTTGGTGAACATTACCGTATGTTGAGCAGACGTCGTAGGAGGAGAAAAGACAGATTATGCTGGATGTCGAAAAGCAACTGATCTGTGACGTTTGCTGACAACTCATCTTTTTTACATTTACAACCTGAAGTTCCCTTATAAATTATCAAGGAAAAAGCCACAGTCACTTACGTATATGATAACCCTTTTAGACGTTATAGAGTCAGTTCAGTGTATTGACATGAGTCCCTGTCCTCTAACTCACTGCCCACTCAGCTCAGCTCCAGGATGTTTTATATCTGCTTGGTTGACCATGACCAATAGTTTCTGTACCCCTACTCCTACTCATTGGGAAAAAAAAAAAAAAAACAACTTTTCTTTCACAGACGCATTCATGGTTTAGTTGTTATTAAGCCCATAGGAAAGTCAGAGAGTGACTAACAGATTATTCATCCATTCTTATGTGCCTGGAGCTAAGGTCAAGGCAGAGGTAGAGAAATTAGAAATCAGAACTGCATCATTATGTAAAAACTGTCCACATATTAAGAGAAATTCTAAGTATTTCAAGCTGGACGCTTATACCAGATTTCACATTTATAAGGAATGAAACACATTGGATGCTCTGGAACAATCTGAGCCAAGATTATAATAGTTTTGGATTTTTATTAGCTTACCGGCCATAAACTATTGTCATCATGCGGCGTCCGTCGTCATTGTCGTCTGTCGTCCGTTACAAAAATTTCAATCGTCTTCTTCTCCGAAACTACAATTCTGATTGACTTCAATCTTGGTATACAGCTTATTTATGATGATGTCAACACAAGGTATTGAAATTATTTCGATCCGGATCTGTTTCTGGATTTGATGCGACTTTGAAAAATTTTCCCATTATAACAGATAGGAAGTGGATTGATACAATAAATCAGTAAGTATCAATGATATCAAGTTGGAATTTAAATTTTTTACATTCTGATTGGAATATGACCAAAACATGGGCTATTTCTGTAATATAATAAATACACATAACTGGGTGATAGTAAATGGCATCTGGATACATTTCCCAAAGTTTTTAATTTGGCCGGTAAACTACAGGGCCATTGGTCCTATTTTTCATTATAGTTTAGTTTTATTTAGTTTTGACTTTTTTTTTGTCTAATTCAGTTAGTTTTAATTCATTTTTAGAGCAGCTTTGCTAGTTTTTATTAGTTTTCCTTTTTTTAAATGCTTAGTTTTAGTTTAGTTTTAGTATTAATTTTAGTTTTGTTGTATCTTTTATCTTCCTCGCTGTCATATTCAAATAAATCCCAGACAGGACTCTGCTGTTTTCTCCCAACTTTAGTCTCCATGTTTCCAGGTAGAGTGGGGACCAGAAGACGACTGTAAATGACAAGTGAAGAGAAGCAACGGATCGTGAAGTGTCGTATGGTGCCACTAGCTAAAATTACTAGAGTGAAATAAATCAATTTCGTATCAATCTGACATTGACAAAAACAAAAACGAAGGGAATTTTATCCCTAATTTTTATATGCTTTGGTTAGTTTTGTAAGCACACAATACGGTTTCAGTTAGTTTTTTTCTTTTAATTATAGTTTTTATTTATTTCAGTTAACGAAAATGTTTTTTCAATTTTAGTTTTTGTCATTTAGTTAGTTTTCGTTAGCGATAATAACCTTGATCTGAGCAAACACTTTACATAAAGTCTCTCAGATCACAAAACCCTCAAACTCATCTTCCAGTGGGGAGGGGTCAAGCGGGGTCATCAGCTGCAAAATCTGAGAAACAATGCAATTATATGTAGCGACAAGCACAACACATCCCCTTTGAATTTACACAAGCACACATCGCCTTCGGATCTGGACAGAGCAATCAGTAGCAGCTGAATGCAACCAGATGAACAGCTGCTAAGGCATTTATGAACTGACTTTATACAAAGGAAGCATACTGTTTGGGGCTGGGCTACGTGTGCCAACAAGTATGGTGCATTTCCTTTGTTACATGCAAGTTAGCGTGACCTTCTCATCTGGATGGAAGGTGGTCAGTAACAGGCTGAATACATCTGGGAAGACAGCACAGCAGGGACCATACAGCAAAGGAAATACTCTATGTGAACATTTGGGTTCAGCAAGGTTATAACAGTTTTGGATTTTTCATTATAGTTTAGTTTTATTTAGTTTTGACTTTTTTTTCTATAATGCAGTTAGTTTTAATTAGTTTTTAGAGCAGAATTGCTAGTTTTTATTAGTTTTTGTTATTTTCTAAATGCTTAGTTTTAGTTTAGTTTTAGTATTAATTTTAGTTTCGTTGTATCTTTTTATCTTCTTCTCCGTCGTATTTAAATAAATCCCAGACAGGACTCTGCTGTTTTCTCCCAACTTTAGTCTCCATGTTTCCAGGTAGAGTGGGGACCAGAAGACGACTGTAAACCACAAGTGATGAGAAGTGACGGATCATTAAATATCATACGGTGCCGCTAGCTAGAATTGCTTGAAGGAAATAAATCGATTTAATTTCAATCTGACATTGACAAAGATGAAAACTAACAGAATTTTATCCATAATTACCTCCGCCAAGGAGGTTATGTTTTTGCCAGCCTTGGTTTGTCTGCCTGTTTGTCTGTTTGTCTGTCTGTCCGTGTGCAAGATAACTCAAAAAGTTATGGGCGGATTTGGATGAAAATTTCAGGAAATGTTGATACTGGCACAAGGAACAAATGATTAAATTATGGTGGTGATCGGGGGGGCACTGATCTGCCTTGGTGGGGATCTGCGCTCTCCAAGTGCCTTTGTAGTTTTTATATGTTTTAATTAGTTTTATAAGTTCACAATACAATTTCAGTTAGTTATCATTTTTTTCTTTTAATTACACTGGTCAACAACAAATTTATTGTTTAAGTTTTTTGAGCTGATTTAGGATAATTTTGGTGTGCTGAATCCAAAAATCACATTAATTTCGCTCAATCAGGTCAACTTTCTGAACTATGCTACATATTGGCTTTTTAACATTTTTGCTTACATTTATGGGCATTTTCACATCATATGACACAAAATTCTTTCATATTTCTTGCAATAAACAAGTTCTGAAGATTTTACTTTTGCCAATTTATGATTAATGTTTTTTTAATATTACAGGTGAATGAAATGGCTTCGACCAGAAGATCTCCCAAAAATGAGCCTAACGTATTCTGCTACATCTGCGGTGAATACACCATTGTACCTAACAGGAATCCTGTTAGAAAATGATTTTTTTTCTCTTAAAACCTATTTTGGGTGAGAACTATATAAAAAATCAACTGATAAAGTCACAAAAATGTAATCAATTTTGTGAGAAGATCAAATTTTTCAAAATCAAATTAGCAAAAAAAACCTGACCTGATTGAGAAAAACAGATGTCATTTTTGGATTTAGCGGTGCAAAATGGTCCTAATTCAGTTGAAAAAACCTAGACAATTTGCAAAAAACATTTTTTTGTAACCCAGTGTTATAGTTTTTATTTATTTCAGTTAACGAAAATGTTTTTACAATACTAGTTTTCATCATTTTGTTAGTTTTCATTAACAATAATAACCTTTGAGTTCAGCAGATTAATTAATTTGATGAGTCAGACAGAAAAACACCCTGATTAAGTAGATTGTGATTGGCACTTCAGTTATTATAGTGTTTATCTGATGTGTTGTACTTTTCATCATAGTGTTTTTGCCTGTGAGGATATTGTTACAAAACACAGTGAGCTTACTATTGTCCAAAGCTTTTTGACAGGTTTTTTTCAAGTTCCCATTTATTCAATGAAGTTCTGGAACGACTGAGTCTACGTGTAATTTTTAATGTAAAGGCTATGATTGTTGAGACTTCATCAAGTCAGTCAATCATCTGATGCAAATGACCTCTCTTAACCCTTTAACCCCTGATGTGTCTGTGATGAGCGTTCAGAATGTATGGTTTAGTTTAAATGTTTAGGAAGATTCAACCATTTGCTCAATAGGAAAAATTTCAAAATGTGTTGACAGAATCGACCTTATTCTTTCCATAGACATCTGAGCATGCTCAGTGCACCCCCCCTCATTACACAGAGCAGTGACTGAGACTGACTCATTACAAAAATAGATGATTTGCCCTTTTTTAAAACACCGTTTTCATGTCGTTTTTTGTTTTTACTGTTGTCTGTAATGTTGTGGTGATTTTCCTTTGTTTTTGTTTTTTTTTTAACAGCGTTTTTACTCAGTTTTGACCGTGTAAGTCAGGGGTGTCAAACTCATTTTAGGTCACGGGCCAGATTCAGCTAAATTTGATCTGCAGTGGGCCGAACCAGTAAAATAATAGCATAATAATTTATAAATTATGTGAACTCCAAACTTTTCTTTATGTTTTAGGGCGAAAAAAGTTCATTTATATTATGAAAAGGTTTACATCTACAAACTATCCTTTCAAAAGACGTGAATAACATGAACAAACTGAAAAAATAAGTGTAATTTTAACAATATTATGCCTTAGTTTGTCATTTACACACGTACATTATAACGTACAGATCACAGTGGAGCTACAAATACATAAAACATTTAATAACAGGCAGAATATTGTCAAAATTGTACTTAATTCTCTTAAGACATTTCAGGTTATTCACATTTTTTGCAAAATTATTCTTTGTTTTAGTGTAAATACATGAAAATATTTACATTTACAAAGAGAAAAATTTGAAGTTGTCATTATTAATATGTTATTATGATAATATTTCACTGGTCCTGCCCACTTGAGATTGAATTGGTCTGAATGTGGAACCTGAACTAAAAGAATTGTTCATATCTTAGTGTAATTTTTGCATTTCACAAATTCATCCCAAGGGCTGGACTGGACCCTTTGGTGGGCCAGATTTGGCCCCCGGGCCACATGTTTGACAGCTGTGGTGTAAGTGAATCAGCTGGACTGATTTAGAAAAAAAGAGCCCTAATACAAAAACTACTGGGCCAAAATTCAAATCCTTGTTGTTCAGTGTGTTCCACTTCACAGTTCATGTTCAACATCTTAAATCTCTTACTGATGTACATTCTGAGTGCCTTATTTAGTAAAAACCTGTAAAACTTAAATTCCTCTCTTTGTCTTTTTCTGTTATCCCACCCTGTTTTGATCCTAAAACACACAGTAAAGCAAAACCACTAAAGGAAAGGAAGACAAGCACATATTCACAGCAGCTTTTATACCACTGAAACAGACACAAATTCACAACAGCAAGTTTCACTGGAATAATGTCTTAGAGGATAAACGGTTAAAAAAAAACTATCCATACTTAAGTGCATGACACTACAAATGTAATACTGAGGACAAAATATTTTGATGTAAAAACATGATTAAATGGCAAAAATTAAAAAGATGTAATCTTTTTAAACAAAATGATTGAGTAAATTATCCAAACAACAAGAAATGAAAAAGTCAAAATGAGAAAGAGGGGCATTTCCTTCCTGGTTGAAGCCATCCAAAGAATAAACAAGTCTAGTAAAACACTAATGCATTTATAGGCTAATTAAAGATGCCTATCAGGTATTATTGACCTCAGAATCCAACAACAATATCCGCTGTCCAGCCTGGATCTGATCGTCAACTTTGGATCTCTTTACTCTGAAATTTAGCCAGATTTCATTATCATCCTCATCTGTGCTCCATTATACTGTATATCTGCTATTTCCTTCCACAAGGCATGGGATTTCTATTTTGATATGGGTTTGGGTTCTGAAATGTTGGGCTGTAAATGTGCGTGTCTGTGTGGCTTATAGTCAAGGTTAAAATTCCCAGTGCTCTCTCAACGTGGAAACCTGCAAGTCATTATCCAGTCTGTGCTGAACTATAGCTAAAAGTAACACTCCTGAGTACAGAAACAGCACAAACAGTTGATTTCTACATAGTTAGCATATTTATTTATGTTTAATCTTACATGCCAGCAAGTTCTACAGCTGTTTATTGACAGGGTGGGTTCACTTTTATACTGAACTGGAGTAATAAATAACTTTAGAACTAAATAACCTATCCATATTTATTAGCTTTTTCATCAGAATCATTGTTTTATGTAAAGTTCTGATTAAAAATTTCGGTAGATGACATGTGAAATTTGTCGTTTGTAATGCTTCTCCTTTCAGTGTTTTGCTGCACAAAACCATTACCATACCTGTTACACAACTGCACATGGAATTGATTTAGATCACAGTGAAGCCTGAGTGCATCGCTCCTATGGTGAAGAAAGATAAGGCCCAATTCCTCCCCTCTACTTTATTCAAAATTAATGCAATGCAGGAATGTGCTTTGTTCCATTGAGTTTCGGGATGCGGTTCGTTGTGACCAGCCCCGCTGAAGTGACCACGACTCCACCCACGTCTCAGGACGCTTCACTGAATTATGCGCATTATTCTGTTGAAGGTTGGAGGTGAATGTACAAACTGTTGCTTCTATCAACTTTTACTTGCACATTGATTCTTATTACAAGCTGCTTTACACCTAAAATATGGATAAAGATTTCAATTTTGCATACATTTAACTTTAATTTCATCTATCCAGCTCTCTCTAAAAGAAAAAAGAGTAGTTAATGAGTCATGTAAAAGTATGAAAGTCATCACTGTGCAGTAAAATGGCTCCATGGAAGACGGTTTAGTGTATTATCGGTCTGTTAATGCATGTGTATTGCATTTTATTGTTGTTGATGTGTAAGGTTGAACTCATCTGAACTACATATGCAGTATATATTATGAACTATATGTGTTAAAGTATTGGGGCAACTTAAATTTTGCTAACAAGGAGCTGAACTACATAACAATAACGACAAATGTCATAATATAATGTTACATAGAGAAAAACACAACGAATATTTCTATCTCGTCTTCAGTGTTAATTTTGTTTAAATTGTTATCTGTGCTTACAAAATGAGTCAGAGTTTGTTTTTGCTCAATTTAAACCCTGAAATTTGATTTATCATTATAATTATTTTCAGTTTCTGAATTATTTGTCATGTTCTGACTTTAGATAATCATTTTAATTCATTAATTCATTCAGTAACCATCTGTGTTTTTTCAACTCTGAGGAAGAAATATCAGTCTTTAAACTTGAGATAAACATTGTTTTGACGTTTGCTGTGATAACTACTGACAACAACTGATATGAACATTTTTATGATCATATTTCAAATCAGTGGGAAGAGAAAGTAATACATGTTGTAGTTGTGACGTATCCCAATATTTTTGCTCATTTTTAAATCTCTTCTTAAAACTCACCTGTTCTCCTTGGCCTTTTAACACTTGTGCAATGTTGACAATTTGTTTCTGTTTTTATGTTTTAACTTATTTGATTTGACTTTAATGTTTGTAATTCATTCATTTTCTGAACCCGCTTTATCCTCACTAGGGTCACGGGGGTCGCTTGGAGCCTATCCCAGCTACATAGGGGCGAAGGCGGGGTACACCCTGGACAAGTCGCCAGTTCATCGCAATGTTTGTAATGCTTTTATTAATTTGTATTGTGCTTTTATTCTTCTATACAGCACTTTGGTCCATTGGGATTATTATAAAGTGCTATATAAATAAAGTTGGATTGGATTGGATATAGTATATTTTATGTTGGGTAGTAACAACCACATATCTCAAAAAAAAAAAAAAAAAAAAAAAAAGCTTTTCTGGGATGTTATGGAAAAAAGAGCCTTGTGATTCTCCACCAGCCCAAGAGGTGTCTTAAACACATTTTTGCCAATAAAGTGGGACCAATTTTGTTTTCAGACTCATTCCTCTGTTTATACCTATTTATACACATCAATAATCACCTTTAATCAGGTATAATGATTACATACTGAGTCCCAGTTACACTTTATCTATCAAAAATTAATCACATTGTCACAATCATTTCATGAGAAGAGATAAAAAAAAATATGTTATTCCAACTTAATGGGCTAAAGCATAGTTATTTAACCCATCAAGACCCAAACACCTACCAGCAACCAAAACCACCTACTGATCTAAACTACCTGTTGATCCACATGTAAATAATTGGTGTAAAATGCAGTTTGTCATCTTTTCATGGTCATCAGATATGATCCATTTGGACGTTCAGAGGCTCCGTAGTTACCGTGGAAACACCGTCATCTTCTACAACATTGATTCACCAGTAAAACCCATGGAGTTGGATCAGTGACGGTGGATGGACACACTGGGTTTATGTTCAGTTAATGATACGTTTGCTGAAAAAGTCACTTTTTCTTCAGTTTTCTCTGTTTTCGATATAATAACAATCAACTTTAATCTGAGCTTTAATGAACATCTACATGATCAGTGAATTAAATATTAAAAAATACCACATGTACACTGAAAAATGCAAAATACAAAGGAAGTTTTTTTTTTTAATGGTGATAAATTGAAAAAGTAGAAATATTAATTTGGGAGCTGCCATAAAAGTAGCACTGGGTTTTAATGGGTTAACTTAAGGAGAACAATTTTGTCAGTCCTTAAAAAAAACTCTTTAATCCTATCAATACATGTAAATAATTGGTGTAAAATGCAGTTTGTCATCTTTTCATGGTCATCAGATATGATCCATTTGGACGTTCAGAGGCTCCGTAGTTACCGTGGAAACACCGTCATCTTCTACAACATTGATTCACCAGTAAAACCCATGGAGTTGGATCAGTGACAGTGGATGGAGACAGTTGGTTTTATGTTCAGTTAATGATATATGTTACTGAAAATTCACTTTTTCTTCAGTTTTCTCTATTTTTGATATCATAACCATTGAAATTACTTTGAGTTTTAATGAACATCTACGTGATCAGTGAATTAAATATTAAAAAATACCTCATTTACACTGAAAAATGCAAAATACAGAGGATGATTTTTTTTTTTTTTTTTTTAAATTGATAAATTGAAAAATAGAAAAATTAATTTGGGAGCTGCCATAAAAGTAGCACTGGGTTTTTATGGGTTAACTTAAGGAGAACAATTTTGTCGGTCCTTAAAAAACACTCTTTAATCCTTAGTGTATATTTCATCACAAACACTCATGATCAGCACATTTAAGCACAGTAAAGTACAAGTACCTCAAAATACTTACCAGTTGTTACTCCTTAAATAAATTGGCATGTGCATTTTTCTTTTTATGGTTGCCGTCTTTTATTTACATTACATATCCAGTGACTTCTACTAAGTGTTTTATAGTGTTGCTGTTTGAGTACATGTTCCATCCCTGTCAGCTCGTATCCCTCTCATCCACTCAGAGAAACCTTCCCCACTGCCTCTTAAATTAAAGGACTTACTCCTACAATATATATGCTATGCAGGACAGAGAAAATACAACTAGTAGGATATGAAAGCCCCACATGTTAGGGTCATTAGCAGGTCCGAGCAGCACCATGTGGGGATTGAGTCATAGTTTGTCCTCCTACACCACAGGCCCTCTATGATGTTTCACCCTATGAAAGACTCCCTATTGACATGATGAATGGGCTCAGCCTCACCGTGCAGCGCTCGGGGAAATCGAGTCATGGTTAGGAGGTCATCGGCCCAGGCCTGGTTTACACACTAACATAATCATCCTAATATCCACCCAAACGCATCGGTGGGTTAACACACTTAGAGGCTACTTAGCTGAACAAACTTAACTGAAGAATCTATTCACGTGTGTCAATGGGCAGGTTGTATGTCATGGTGGTCAGTTTAACGAAAGGCTCCTCAGAATAGTGAAGATCGTGTACGTGAAGACCGAACTGGACACATTTTCTCTGTTATATCAGACTTGTCAGGGTAAACTGGCTCCCACAAATCCTTAACCCTTTATAAGTCACTCATAAACACTCTGAAACTCAAAATTTCAACCTTGTTATTGGAGGGCATAACACGACTTTATTACTTTCGTGAAATTTTTCAAAATTTTTTATTGTTATGTAGACAATCTAGGTCAATGAAGTTACCACATTTGGTTCCTTACCCGTAAGTGTCCAGAAAAAGAAAAGAAATCCAAGAAGTAAATATAAAAAATACTAGAAAAGCACATGTAAGGTGAAAGGAACATGTACAATTGCGGAAAAAATTATTAGACCACCCTTGTCTTCCTTGTTCATTTTAATGCCTGGTACAACTAAAGGTACATTTGTTTGGACAAATATAATGATAACAACAAAAATAGCTCATAAGAGTTTAATTTCAGAGCTGATATCTATCCATTTTCCATGTTTTCTTGATAATAACTAAAATCACTTAAGTTCTTACATCAATATCTATGGCGTTGTACTGCCAAAAACAATGCTTTCATATATTCTGTATTTTCTTTTCTGTCTGTTTTAGTCACATGATACACACAGGAGTTAGTACTTGATTGCATAACCATTGTTTTTTTTTTTTTTCTTTTAAATTAACTTTCTTTATTGGAAGTAATTTCACAGGCATGACAATGCAATGTAATAAAGAGAACTTCCATTCCTTCATTTTTCTTTTTATCCCTCCCACAATCCCACCCTACCCAAATAGAAACAATCTTTAATGTAAATCCAGTATTGACAAGTAATCAGTACAGAATAGATACAACTAGAAGCACTCGGAGAGCGCAGACCTCCGCCAAGGCTGATCAGTGGCCCCCCCCGTGGGCCCCCCCACGCCAAGGAGGTTGTGTTTTTGCCAGGGTTTGTTTGTCTGTCTGTCTGTTTGTTTGTTTGTCTGTTCGTTAGTGTGCAACATAACTCAAAAAGTTATGGACAGATTTTGATGAAATTTTCTGGTCTGCGCCCCCCCCCCCCGTGGGCCCCCCCACCCCCGATCACCACCAAAATTTAATCATTTCTTCCTTATCCCATTTCCAAGAAACCCTGAAAATTTCATCCAAATCTGTCCATAACTTTTTGAGTTATGTTGCACACTAACGGACAGACAAACAAACAAACAGACAGACAGACAAACCCTGGCAAAAACATAACCTCCTTGGCGGAGGTAACAATTGTCTAATTAACCCTTTCATGCACAGTGGTCTCTACAGTGGACAGTTATTCTACAGCTGTTCTCTTATATATTCATGGATTTTGTTGTTTTAGTTCCATATCAGCCAACACAGTGGACGCTTATGCACCATCCCATACACTACAATTTATACCATTAGTGTAACTTTGCTGTTGATAAACCTGATCTGCAGTGACATATTTGAGTGTAAATCAAGTGCTTGTTATTGTTATTAGAACATATTATTATTATTATTATTTCCATGAAGTGAATAGTGACTAGCCTTAGAGTATGTTAAAATGTGAGAAAACATCAGATTAGCAGCATTAAAAATGATTTTATTTCATAGTTTTCACACAACATATCAGTAACTACATGCTTCTATGCTTCAAAAAATTAAATGCATAGTGACATTTTTGCAACTCCATGAAAAATAGGTTCATTTAAAAAAAAAATCAATTGCATCGTTTTTTTTTATGCCTAAAGATAAATAAAAACACTCAGGAAAAAACAAATCTTGATTAAGGTTTTCATAATTCATGCATGAAAGGGTTAACAAAACAAAACAAAACAAAAAAAGACTTTTGATAGTCTAATAATTTTTTACGTGATTGTATTTTAGAACATTAGAACATCACTTTCATAACATTACAACAACATAAGTGCTGATCCAGACCCCTGTCCACATCTGCATTCTCCCTTTGAACATCATTCCTTACATTAGTACCATTACTTCATGGTACCTAACAAAACAGGTACGCTCACTGTTCATGCAGAGGTGGACCTTACAGACCCTGTAGACCACATTGGACCTGAGATTGTTGACTCACTGTCCTCATTGTAACTGTTGCTGTCACTGTCTTGTGTTGTGAATGTGTGCAGAAATGACCAAAAATAGTCACTTGCCCGGTAAAGGATTAAAATTAAATCCTGTCTCTAATCAAACACACATAGGTATCAAACATTTTTCTCTTGATCTGTTTTTGTGTTGTTGGTTTTCTTTTTATGCTTTAGAGTTGATACATTTCTTGTGTTCCACAGTTTCATATCTTCGTCATATTTACTTTGTAGAACAAGAAAATAAAAAAGACATGCAATCAGTCGGTCATGTCCTCAGTCAAAAGTGGGATTAATTTTGTGGTATTTGCATTAGATGTGCACAAAAGGAGAGCGAAGCTTAGGAATATGAGTTGAAAAACAAAAGAAAAGATCAAGTCTATGATTAGTGTCTGACTTGAATCTGACTGCATGGCTTAGTTCAGTATTTTTTATGCTCTAGTCCTGCTGGGTTCCAGTCTAAATGATGGCATATGAGAATCATTAGGTCATTTTGGTTGCATTTAACGCTGCCCTTTTATTTCTGAACCAGGTCTTTATTTCAAGTGGAAAACTGGGTGGGTTAATACGGCCATACAGTCTCCTTCTGAAGTATGTTGGGAGACCTACTGAGGAGATCTACAGATACCAATTAAAGAGCTGCTCTTTACCTCTGCAGTCAGCAATTCATAGTCTCTGTTTACATTATTTAAAGGAGTGATATTTAGCTTTTTTTTAAAAATGGAGTTATGCATTTTAAAACATTTCCTTGTGGTCTGCACAGGGGCACCGCTACCAATTGTGGACCCCATGAAAGCTAAACATTCATGAAATTCAGTATCTTGTCGATCTGTCAGGGTGGGGTGGGGGGGTTGAGTACATACATAACATCACTTGCGCTAGCGTGAAAACGAAACTGAAACTTAACATAGTTTCTACGTCCGATTCCCGACTTCTATGCCTCCCTTTATACAGCGGATCTTACACGAAATTTTCACAACTTCTAACCTGTACCCACTGGACCCCTCCTCTGCTCTGTGGGCCCTCCTCAAATTCTGGGCCCCATGAATTTATCATGTTTACCCCCCCCTTGTCGGCACCCCAGGGTCTACATAAACTGTAAATGCTATACTTGGGTCTGAATTCTTCATTAATTCAACTCCACAGGTCCATCTTCAACCCTATTTCTGAGTACTGACACCAGAAAGGTCGTTTTGAGCGCTGGCCCTTTAAATGCACATGAGTGACTTCACGCCCCACCCCCTCCAGGTTGTTGACCGTGCTGCTGTGAACCGTTCAACCAACAACTGAACACGTTAGGTCAGGGGTGTCAAAAATGCAGCCCAGGGTCCAAAACTGGCCCGCCAATGGGTCCGGTCCGGCCCGCGGGATGAATTAGCAAAACACAAAAATTACACTGAAGATATTAATAATCAAGGATGTTAAAAAAATTTTTTAGGTCAATTCCATCTAAAGTGGGTCAGACCAGTAAAATACTATCATAATAACCTATAAATAATGAAAACTGCAAATTTTCCTCTTTGTTTTAGTGTTAAAAAAAGTAAAATTACACAAAAATGTTAACATTTACAAACTAGCCTTTTACAAAAAATGGGAAAAACCTGAACAAATACGAACAACCTGAAATGTCTTAAGAGAGTTAAAAGTAATTGTACCAATATTCTGTCTGTTATTAAATATTTTGTGAATTTGTAGATCCACTGTGATCTGTAAGTTGTAATGAACATGTGAAAATGAGAAGCTGAGGCCAAATAATGGCATAAATTGTTAAAATTGCACTTTTTTTCTTAATAAATTTAATTTTGGTCATGGTTGTTCATGTTTTTCCACATTTTTTTAAAGGATGTAAAAATTTTGATAATATAATTTTACTTTTTTCACTCTAAAACATAGAAATTAGACATACAAATTTTGGAATGGATATTATTTTTGTATCATTGTGTTATTATTTTAATCATCCGGCCCACTGCAGGTCATATTGGGTTGTATGTGGCCCCTGAACTAACATGAGTTTGACACCCCTGTGTTAGGTAATTGGATCAAAGTATGGACATGTTTTCAATATGGACAACAACTGCTGCTGCTGACAAACAATTATGGTGTACTTGGAAAAATGTTCGTCGGAAGTCTTGACGTATATGTGCAAATGTCGTGACGTAACTAGTTACAGACGTAACAAATTAAGCCAGAATTAAAACAGGTTGTAGAAATCCACTCAATTTTTGCCAAAATGAATATAAAGATAGCTTTGCAGCACCTGGAGGGTTCAAATTCAAACTTTTTGAACTATTAGGGTCCAAGTACACAATTAAATGTACCAAAGACTAATAAAAGCAGGTTTAGCAAAATATGACCCCTTTAAGACTGGGGATTTTTGGTACTAAGATGTGAATGAAATTGTTGCTCTGGAAAAAAAAAAATAAAGAGACCACACCACATTTTGAGACGTTAACCCTATTGAAAACCTCAAGAGTAAAGTGGAAGGTCTCCAGCCGTCAAACAAAGCTGAGTTACTCGCATTTTAGCTCAAGGATACACATACAGATGAATACAGATACAGATGAACTTTATTGATCCCTAAGGGGAAATTCTCTGGGAGTCGCATAAAGCAGTCAACAATGTAAAAGACAGATGCGAGGCTGTGATAACAAATGAGGCTGATTCCATGAGATATATCTGGACTCAAGTTAAAACATTAGTATTGTTCTGTGAAATACTAAATATGTTGCTTTCTTTGCCTTTGAAATGTCGTCTCTTGTCATTTTCTGCAAATACAGCAAACACTTTAAATCAAAACATCCTTCTTTAACTAATTTTTACACTGAAACCACTGATCTTTCCTCTTTTTTTCCGGAACTGCATCCTTAAAATGTTTCAAAACATATTAGTGTGGATTATTAAGTATTCCTTCAGGCAAAATGTAATATGATTGGGTGACATATGGGATGATATGTATAGGTGCATAAGATGTGACAGGGTTCCCTCTCACTGACCTGTTAGCAGTCTGATAAAACAAAAGAAGAGTTCAAAGGTCATGAGGCAAGGTCAGAGGTCACTGTGTTTATGAATGCAAGCCTGGACTGGTTGTGCTGTGTCAACAAAATTTCATTAGGGTCAGGATGTCACTGTGGAGTGAGACAGTGTTTCCCAAAGCACATCTCATATTTTCTGCACTATGGGTTAGTTTTGCACATATGGATGAGATAAATACATCAAATAATACACAGTAAAAAAAAAAAAAAGTGTCAGTTTAACTCTTAAATAGTTGAATTTAATTCTGTTTCAGATAACATTTGGTTCCACTCAGAATTAGAGTAAAATTTACTCTATGGCCAGTGTCACATTTTCAGAGTTAATTCTACTCAATTCAATGTCAAAATGAACAATGAAATGTGTAAAAATATTTATCGCTGTGGTGTTTTCACACTGTTAGAGTAATATGATTACACTTTATAGAGCTATTTTCACTCCAAATTTAGTTTAATACATCTTTAATTATTAAAGAAATAACCAATATGGAAAAACTAACTTTCTCCTTGAACCATAATTTGGACAAATTTACTAATTTTTGGCTAAAATGGACATCTATCCCAGAAGATGTGACGCCCCGACAGGACAGCACCTTCTTTTTCTCATGAGAAATACACATATATCGCAACATCTGTGTGTTTTTCTATCATCAGTGTAAATATGCACTCCAGAAATTGTGCACAAATGTTTATGAAAATGATGGATGTAATTATGTCAGCAGGTTTACAGGACATGATCGGATGCAACATGAGAATATATCTGAATGATCTGACATGGACTGAAACAGGACAATACCCAAACCAACTCAACCCTCTTATTATGATTGGATAACATTGTGACTCATTGACCCACATTTTTATCGCTGTACTTTAATTTTTGATACTGCCCTGTCTGTGCTTGTTGACGTCTCTTGTTTCATATGTCTTTTTTTTTTTTTACTGTCTGTTTGTTAAAAAATGTAAAATCTATTAAAAATAAAGTATAAAAGAAATTTAGTTTAATAATGACTCTACACTGTTTCACTATTACTTTTAATGCAATGTTATTTTCACATTTTCACATTTTGACTTTATGCTAATTGTGTAACAACATAGACTGGCAGGAATCCCCAACGTGGGGATAGTAAGATAGTTAAAGTTCGCTCTTTGTGTTTCAAGGCCTTTAGGCCACATTTCCTCATTTAAGAATGCAAAGTTCTATTCATACATTTTTCAATGATGCAGTTTCAGCAACAGTCAGGTTCAGCACTGTTCTGCCTACAGGTTTGACTAACGGTGTCACATTAATAAAAAAAAAAAAAAACATAAAGAGGCCAAAAAATGTTGTAAAACAGACATATTAACCTAAATAAACATTAACACAACCCCCCCCCCCCCCCCCTTGAACCCCTGCACATAAAATAGAACACAATAAGTAAAATGTCCAGTACCCACAATGCAATGTGGCAGACTGGCAATCGTCACTCTGTAGAGTTGAATTTTACACTGTATCTGTGCAGAACTTTACACTGACTTTTAACTCTACTGTTACAGCTGGTTCATTCTCCATAGAGCTATAAATACTCTATCAAGGTTAAAACAGCTTGACTCTGAAATGTTAACACTGCATTTTTTACAGTGTAGTGTAGCTGATAAGTACATATGACACCTCAGAAATACACAAACGTCATTTCTATATAATATACACATACATTACACATTCATTACACAATAATATATAGATTCTGTAAAGGTGTCTGTTAAACATTAATGATGAACTATGGTTAAAACAGTGGAATGTAACTGTAAGGAGTGGCCATTACATTCTTTTAACCAAAAATCTAAAAATCTAATTGCCTTCACCACTCTTCTAGCTCGTAGACTAATACTAGTAAAATGGAAAGATAAACAACCTCCAACATTTAAATCTTGGTTTCTGGATCTTTTACATCACTTAACACTGGAAAAAATCAGATATTCTATAAGAGGATGTGCCAATAAGTTTTTCAGTACCTGACAACCTGTTCTGAATCACATAAAAGAGGTAGATCCCTCACTTATTCCAGAGTAGTCTTATTAATACGAGTCTGTGACTAATATCTGTGTTCCTTATTTATTTATTTACTATTGTCATTTATTTATTTATTTATTTATTTAAGGTTATTTTTATTTTATGATTATTATTATTTCTTTCTTTCTTTCTTTTTTTTTTGGTGCAACAGGGTGGGAATGTTCATGGATTTGGGTTAAAAACAAAACAAAACAAAATAATGACTGTATTATGCTTTTCTGTGACTAGATATGTAATAAAAACACTGAACAAAAAAAAAAAAAATAGCTTGACTCTGAAATATTGACACTACATTTTTTACAGTGTAGTGTAGCTGATAAGTACATATGACACCTCAGAAACACACAAACGTCATTTCTATATAATATACACATACATTGCACAATCATTACACAATAATATATAGGTTCTGTAAAGGTGTCTGTTAAACATTAATGATGAACTATGGTTAAAACAGTGGAATGTAAGTGTAAGGAGTGGCCACGTCACTTCACCACTGAAGCCAGACCATCTATTTTAAGAAGTTTAAGATGTTTTAGGATGTAGCAGCCTGTCATTCATTTACACACCACTAACTGTTTTATGGGACATATGAGATTTATCAGGGCCCTTTGAGCTCTAAATCTCCTAGAGAACTCAAAATGTGCAAGTAAAGTTTCAAACATGTTACACTCACCAAAAGAGTCTTTGATCAGAACATGTGAGGCGCAGATGGTCTGAACTTTGGGTTGTTAGGCAAAGTCAAGAGTTGGATTTTAACAGGAGAAGGGTGGTGCAGGAAAGCCAAAATGTATTTTTTTTAAACAAAGTTTCCTGGAGATTTCCTGCAGACACAGTCATGAGCTGTACCGTATGCTCACACCATACAAGCAGGCAGTATTTATCCATTTACACTGTTTATAGTGTTTGTCTTTTGGTGTCTTTTAATAGTTATTATTTAAAGTCATGCATAGAGGTTTGTCAATCAAGTATCAGTTTTAGGAGAATACTACAAAATAAACCAAACTATCACAGAATGACACTTGTTCTTTTCTTACTCATTTTCTAGTATGTGCCTGGAAAATTTGTCCCAATAATTTCTAATCTGTTTTATTCTCCTCAGCCCTTGTGCATTAACATAAGAACAGCATCAGACACCAAATATAAAGTTTTTTACTTTGTGACATTTACTCAAAGATCCATTTTTTTATGTTAAAAATAAGTGTTTCATTCAAATATCTTAAGAGCTTTCAACTCTGGAATGCATTGCCAGCAAAAATTAAATTAATTTCAGATATAAAACAGTTTACAGCAAAAGTTAAGTGCTGGCTAGAGGAAAAACAAAGTTGTGCCAAATTTTAGCTCCTTATAGCTTGATGGAGGTTATATTTGAGGGTGTACTGTTGGGTCTGTATGTGTTTTAGTAAGATAAGATAAGATAAGATAAGATAAGATAAGATAAGATAAGATAAGATAAGATAAGATAAGATAAGATAAGATAAGATAAAGTAAGGTAAGGTAAGGTAAGATAAGAAAAGATAAGATAAAGTAAGATAAGATAAAGTAAGATAAGAAAAGATAAGATAAAGTAAGATAAGATAAAGTAAGATAAGATAAGATAAGATAAGGTAAGATAAGATAAGATAAGATAAGATAAGATAAGATAAGATAAGATAAGATAAGATAAGATAAGATAAGATAAGGTAAGGTAAGGTAAGGTAAGATAAGGTAAGATAAGATAAGATAAGATAAGATAAGATAAGATAAGATAAGATAAGATGATACGATAAGACTTTATTGATCCCACCATGGGGAAATTTCACAATTGACAACAACAACATACAACACACCAGTGAAAAAAACAGGTAGAAAAAAAAAAAAACAAAATCCACAAGTGAGAGTGAAATGTTAAGGAAAATGAGAAATTTAAATGGTTTTTACATATAAAATGGTATTTACATATTTACATTATTGACATTATTGACATTATTTACATTGTGGTTGCACATGTACATGGTGTGATATGGGTGTGTGTGTGTGTGTGTGTGTGTGTGTGTGTGGGGGGGGGGGGTTTACTGTGACCAGGTGTATATTCTGATGGCTGTGTGGAGGAATAACCTGCAGAAGCACTCCTTCTTGCACATGGGATGTAAAAGTCTGGTGCTGAAGGAGCTGCTCAGGGCCTCTACAGTTTGGTGCAGGGGGTGGCAGGGGTTATCCATAGCGGATGTCAGCTTCACCAACACCCGTCTGTCCTCCACCTCCTCGATGGAGTCCAGTGGGCAGCCAAGGACAGAGCCAGCACTCTTTTATAAATAAGAGATAAACTGTATAATGTAGTTTTAGTATGTTTGTTGTTTAAAGGCTTGTTGGGGTGATTATGTATGTGTATTTTATTGTGTCGTATGGTGTAGTATTACCCTGGTGATCATTTAAATTTTATTGAGAGTTGAATATTAGCAGTAGCTATAAACTCTCCATATGTATCAGCCCTATTACAATAGCTTTCTATACTGAGAGTAGGATGTTTGTACATGACCATAAGAACATATGAACATATGAACAACAGCACAACTTTCTGACCTCTTGGATCGAATACATAAATCAAGTTGTAAACAGAACATTTTTCATATCTTCTGGATGTTGGATGATAAAGACAGTAGGTCAGTATTGGATCCACATGTGAACACCATATGCAGCATGTGTTTATGTACATAAACATCTGCTGTTGCTCATGCATCTGCTTACCAAATGTGCCTACATGTATATGACTGTAAACTTCAGCTTATATGACTTTACTGCTCTGTCTGACTTTAATAAACTGTGCTGTATATTAAAGGACTACCCAGCAGAAAAAAAAACAGATGGTTCAGCTGGAAGTCCTGAAAATGATTTGCACTTTGGCTCATTCAGACTAAACCCACTGGTCTCTGTAGTGGATAGAGGACGGCCATGATGTTACATACAGAGATGATAATTACAGAGTATACTGTCAGACGTCTGTTGACATACTTTGAGAATAGACAAAAGCAGCAATCAGAGTGACAAATTAGACATATCCAAGTCCATTTTGGCAAGTACAACTTATCATAGCAGGATCCCAGTCTGTCGTCTCAGTGACTTTAATCCAGACTCACATGGCCAGTCACTGTCTGTCCTGCAGCTGTTCTTATCTGCTGACATAAGGAGGGATGCAGGATACTTAAGGCCCTCATGCTCCTCTCATCATCTACATGTATCAGAATTTATCATTCTTTAATCTGCTGAACATGCATGTGAATGTGATATTAGCTGGAGGAACATCCATTGTTGTCCAGACCCAGTCCAGAGTGACTGTGTAAACCAGTGGTTCCCAACCTTTTTTGACTCATGACCCTATTTTAACATCACAAATTTCTGGTGACCACAGATATTCAAAATGGAGACTTTTTTTTTTTTTTGCTAAAATTTATTTGTTTTTCATCATGTAATAGTTTGTTATACTGTGTTGCACATAATCGTTAATTTTAGATGATATTTAGTCTATATCATGTATATTATTATGTACAGAGGCAGAAAAGCCAGGTGTAGATTACTGCACAAAGTGAGAATTTTATTTTCCTTGGTCAGGATACGTAGTCAGTCCAGCTTGTATTTACAAGGCTGACAATTAATACTGAACAAACAAGAACTCAAACTATGAATTATGAAAGAGCTGCAGCATCTGAAACCGACCACAATGAACATTTGAAAGACAAACAGTACCACAGTGCTTCAGTTTCAGCTTCAAAGTTTGTCATGTCTTTTATGTATTGTGATCGTCTCTATCAACTCACTACATATTTTTTTTAGCAAATTTTTATTTATTTTTTTAAATTTTCATCAATAACTAGAAATTTCAGGCAACCCCATTTAACTTTCAGTCGACCCCACATGGGGTCCCGACCCCAGGGTTGAAAAACACTGGTGTAAGCTGTGTGTGCACTGATATATTGGAGGATGAGATAGATAGATAGATAGATAGATAGATAGATAGATAGATAGATAGATAGATAGATAGATAGATAGATAGACAGACAGACAGACAGACAGACAGACAGACAGACAGACAGACAGACAGACAGACAGACAGACAGACAGACAGACAGACAGACAGACAGACAGACAGATAGATAGATAGATAGATAGATAGATAGATAGATAGATAGATAGATAGATAGATAGATAGATAGATGGATGGATGGATGGATGGATGGATGGATGGATGGATGGATGGATGGATGGATGGATGGATGGATGGATGAATGGATAGATAGATAGATAGATAGATAGATAGATAGATAGATAGATAGATAGATAGATAGATAGATAGATAGATAGATAGATAGATAGATAGATAGCTGTGGAACAAGTAGGATCACACAAGGGATTAACCCATAAACACCCAGTGCTACTTTTGTGGCAGTTTCCAAATGAATTTTTCCTCTTTTTCTAGCCTTTTTTAAGTGATTTATAACCATTTATTAAAATATCATCCTCTGTATTTTGCATTTTTCAGTGCAAATCATGTTTTTTCCTATATTCAATTCACTGATCATGGAGATGTTCATGAAAACTCAGAGCAAATTCAAAGGTTATTATATCAGGAATTGAAAAAAGACTTTTTCAGCAACCATATCAATAGCTGAATATAAAAACAAGTGTCTCCATCCACTGTCATTTATCAAATTCCATGGGTTTTACTGGTGAATCAATGTTGTAGAAGATGATGGTGTTTCTATGTTCACTACGGAGCCTCTCAACGTCCAAATGGGTCATATCTGATGACCATGAAAAGATGAATAACCGTATTTTACACTAATTATTGTCATGTATTGATAGGATTAGTGGATCAACAGGTATTAAAGGGTTTAGATCAGTAGATGGTTTTGATTGCCAGTGGCTGTTTGGGTCTTTATGGGTTAACCAAGATGTGGGAAAAAATGCACTGGAATAATACTTAAATCATCAACACTAACATTGCATTAACACTAACTAAAACTCAAAATACTCATCTTCGGTTTTGTTTCCCTTGTCATTTTGTGCTGTGGTTACTTTACTGCTTTGTCCTAAAAAAGCATCAACAGTGAAAAAGGCAGTTTTAGAACATTTGATTTTTTCTTTTTTTTTTTTAAGGTCAGTACAAATTACTTTATTTTTCCCGTCCGTCCGTCCGTCCGTCTGTCTGTCCGTCCGTCCGTCCGTCCGTCCATCCATCCATCCATCCATCCATCCATCCATCCATCCATCTGTTCCATAAAACACCAAATTATATATAAATGTAAACATAAGCACATTTAATGCACCCTCACCATAATAATAAAATAATAAATACTATAGTGCCTTGTAGCACTACTAGAATCAGCATTGTACACCATACACATACATTTTATACAAAAACGATGGTTTTATAAATCATATTTGATGTAATGTGTTCTTTTATGCTGCCCCATTTAGCTTCTATAGGAACCTTAAGTGCCTTTAATATAATTTGTACTAATCTTTTGGATCTTGGACCACATGCTCCAATGAAGGCTCTGCACCGAACCAGATCAAAGCAAAATAAACAAGTGAAAAAGTACTATTTCAAGACCTGCCACCTTCATAAGTTTTTAGTATCATATCTCTATTTTGTAAAATTCCAACCTCCATTTCAACTTTATATAGACAAATACTTACAGGTCTTGTGAAGAAAACCAAGAGAAAAATGAAGACCGGTGATGAAACTGCTATAAATAATATATGCTATGTCATCTTTACATAGAGACCGGCTGTAAGTTGGTTGTCTTTTACATACACAGAGCAGTTAAACAGTGTGGCAGTGTTTTTCTTTGCAGTGAGAGTGGATGTGGCTTAAACCTAGTGGTTTACTTTTCTTTACTTAGGCACTAATTACAAGCCAAACTGGGAAACTCTCTTAGAGGAAATGGAAAAGTCTGATTTGGACTAAAAAAAAAAAAAAGAAGTCATAAAAGAGCAGACAATCATTTCCTTTGTGTTGTTTTGGCAGTAAACATCTAAAGACAACATTCACTTTCCACCATAAACACAGGAAAACTAAAAAAAAAAAAAATGTAAGCATTATTTTATTTTTACTTTTTTGTTTTTTCATCAAACTGTGACAGCAGTATTAACTTATTTTGGAGTTCCATAGGATAATACTTGTGGATCATAGTGGTGGATGGGGATGAGACTTGAGGGCGTGCCTGTACTGGGTTTAAAGGAGAAACGGGGCCTGATATGGTGGTCTGTGTTCCAGTAATCTGACCAGCAGAGGGGTAGAGAGTTGTGTTTTTTACTCGAAAACACTTCTCATCAGCTACATATTAACACTGTCAAACTCTGAAAACATCTCCGAGAAGGAACAGAAAGTTGGTTCTAAAGTCATTACCAGTGAAAGGGGTGTTGCAGCCTGAACTGGCAACCCGACAGTCCCGGGGCAGGTCCTGCCGTTGCGTCGCCAAGAGTCCGGAGGCTGAGGTTTGTGTAGACATTTCTGGGAAAGCCTCCAAAGCGCACTTTTGCCAAGGAGAACCTGGGAAGAATCACAGCCGCGTTTTCCTGTGTCGACTTGGTTCTTCAGCTCCATTTAAACTCAGCCTGCGAAAATTTCTTGCATTTACTTGGAGATTCCTTCTTCCTGCGCCCAGAAAATTTAAGAAAAAAAAAAAAAAAAACTTCACGGGGCGGTGGAGGCGGACAATGCCAAAGGATTAATTGGAGACTTTAATGTTATTAGAGTGAAAACGTAAACGTCAGAATATTTTGGAGATGTGACGTGGTCCAAAACTTTTCGACAATAGATTTCATTCATTTTCACCAGGATCTACGGAAATACATCTAATTCTGGATTATCATATAACCGAGATTATCACTTTTTTTTTTCTTCTGAGCTCTTTGGATTATACTTGAAAGGTGAAGCGTGGCTGTGATGAACTTGTGGATGTAATTGTTTACGCACTACTAACTCTCCTCTTAGTTCCCGTTTGTGACATAAAGAGCAGAGTGAAGTGACTCTCCTCAGCAGAAGGCATGCTCTGAACCAGGTTGACTTTGAAATCAATCTGTTTTCTGTATGTCTTCATCTGGAATTAACTAAATATCAACCTCAATGCAATAAAGACGCGTCAGGGATCACGGGTCCATCACTGGATCTTTTTTCTTTTCCTCAGTGCACGTTGATCGTACATTATTTGACATCTCACCAGTATGTGGAGGGTTTTTGCGTTTAGTTTAGTGTTGATATGTCTGTTGAGCTGGACAGGGGAAGCAGACACACAGACCCAGTTTAAGCGGGTCCAACTGCACCGACGCGCAAGGCACGGGCGCACCCAGGTGGGCGCAACGGACAAGGAGCGCCTCCACGGGCGTGTGCGCCCTGGGTTTAACTCGGCTATCTCGGTCCACAGCCCCACTAAAGCCCAGGATGTGCAGGCTGATGAAGGGGTCCCACCAGGACAGGGTCAAGGGCTTGGGCCAAGGAGAGGGGTGACGCGTCAGGCTGGTTCTCTCCGGGTGCAGGGCATGGTCCAGGATGAGGGAACTCCAGGGGTTAGGTCTAGGGTTACCAGGATGCCCAACAGTGCCGGCTCACCAAATCTACTGGCGAGTTTTGCAGGAAAGAACCGAGTCCTTGTGATATCTGCGCCCCACGACTCAGACGGCTACTACCGACTGATGATGTCTCTGCTGAAACCAGATGTGTACTGCGAACTAGCCGAAAGACATGTGCACCAGATTGTCATGTTTCACCAGGAGGGAGAGATGGGAGGTAAGGTGAGGAGGATCACATCGGAGGGCAAGGTAATGGAGGAGCCCCTGGATACTGCACTCATCCCCAGACTCATGAGCTTCCTCAAAATGGAGAAAGGTAAGGAACTGTTTCCAACACTGTTAGATGCATGTTTGAGGAGGAACAAGTCTGGAATTACTTTGCTGTGACTTAAGTGGTTTCTATTATGGGGGTCAAAGTGTATTAACATGGGTCAGCATCTTTAGTCAGAAGATCAGTTAACATGAATGTTTGAGGTCTATCATATCTGTTTAGAAGTACTGAAACT
The DNA here is from genome assembly GCF_902148855.1 of Sphaeramia orbicularis. Taxonomy (NCBI): domain Eukaryota; kingdom Metazoa; phylum Chordata; class Actinopteri; order Kurtiformes; family Apogonidae; genus Sphaeramia; species Sphaeramia orbicularis. The sequence continues at coordinate 28,508,951 of NC_043977.1, read as the reverse complement.
TGCATATTTATCAGCTAAATATATGAAAGTAAGTCCGTTTTTTACAGTTATATATTAGGTTTTGGATTCATATTACCTTATTTTCAAGTGTGTGCCAATGCAAGAGGTTTGATAAGTGTTTATTTATCTTAACACAAAATAAACTTTGTCACAAACATTCAGAATCATATTTGCAGATAGGTGGTATTCACAAGATAGGCCTCTGAGACATATCAAGTGGTACTGGAGTGAAAACACAAACTGAAAACTTGTTGCAGGTAAGTTTGGGATGGTGCTGCTGAAGAAGACGCTCCAGGTGGAGGAGAGGTACCCTTACCCCGTCAGGCTGGAGGCCATGTACGAAGTGATCGACCAGTCTCCGATGAGGAAGCTGGAGAAGCTTCGACAGAAAGGCTTTGTGCAGAAGTGTAAAGGAGCAGGTGTGGAGGGTCAGGTGGAGGAGGGAACACTCACAGGTGAGAGTGGATGGAAGAGTTTATATAGAATGGAAATCAGAAAAGGATAGATAGATAGATAGATAGATAGATAGATAGATAGATAGATAGATAGATAGATAGATAGATAGATAGATAGATGTTAATTCTGTAGATGCATAAAAAGTTACCACCTGACTTCAATTACAAAGCTTTAAATGAATTAGATCACAGTCACTGTCATGTAATTTTGTTCATGAAACTCTCAACACTAAAATATTTGTAAAAAAAAAAAAAAACTTTTGCAATATCTATTATGAGCTACAGCACTTTTCAGTTTGTTACTCCTTAAATCCTCATTGTGTTTGGATGGTTTTACATAAAGAAACCAGATAATAAAGCTTGGGATTGTTTTTCTAATTAACAGAAACCTTTGCTTCTAATGTTTATATGTTGCTAAGAATTATTTTCACCAATAAAAAAAAAAAATTAACTGAGAATAAGTTACACAGTCACTGAATAACTTTGTTTCAGAAATTATTTTCCTTAAAAGAGTGAAATTTTGCTTTTTTAAATGGAATTATGCATTTTTAAACATTTCCCTGTGGTCTACATAAACTGTAAATGCTATACTTGGGTCTGAATTCTTCATTAATTCAACTCCACAGGTCCATCTTCAACCCTATTTCTGAGTAATGACACCAGAAAGGTCATTTTTAGTGCTGGCCCTTTAAATGCAAATGAGCCACTTCACAGCCCACCCCCTCCAGGTTGTTGACTGTGCTTCTCTGTCCCATTCAGCCACTTGTGTTCATTAATACAACCAAAAACTGAACATTTTAGGTAATCGGCTCAAAGTTTGGACATATTTTCAGTTTTTACTACAACCACTGCTGCTGTTATAGACGTAACAAATTAAGCAGGAATTAAAACAGGTTGTAGAAATCCACTCGGTTTTTGCCAAAATGAATATAGATAGCTTTGCAGCACCTGGAGGATTCAAATTCAAACTTTTTGAACTATTGGGGTCCAAATACACAAATAAATGTACCAAAGACTAATAAAAGTGGGTTTAGCAAAATATGACCCCAGTTATCGACATAGATACTTTGTCATTTTTGGGTTAAATTGTACAAAGTTTAAACTACTAATGGAATGTCCTACAGTACTTTTTCATCTGTATTGCTTATTTACTTACTTTCTGTCTTTGTTAGCAATAGACACACCAGTGGAGAGAAAACCAGTAAAGAAGAGAAAGCCCACAACGACCACAGCTGCTGCCACCACAACCACAACCACAACACGGCCGACCACAACCACCACAACTACCACCACCACAACAACAACAACTACTCGGCCCACAACTACCACAACTAGAGCTACCACAACCACAACCAAAGCTACAACAACTACCACCAAACCTACCACAACCACCACCAGAAGAACCACCACCACCACCACAAAACGACCCACCACCACCACCCAGAGGACCACCAGAGCCCACACCACGGTCCTGTGGCTCCCGGCCCCGAGAACTACCGTGGATCCTGACTACTACAACCGCCGAGAGAGGGAGCGGTACCCGGCTAAGACCACGCCTGCAGGAGATAACCGCACTGATAAGGACAACAGAGACCCTCACAGCCGTAAGCAGGCTGGCCAGGTACCTGCCACACATAAACCCACAAAGGTTAAACCCACCAAGAAGAAGAACGGAGGAGAAAAGGTGAGGAATCGTATGTGTAGCCCATGCAGTTTCACATTTGTCTTTGAGTCATTACGTTACTTAACCCATAAAGACCCAAACAGCCACCGGCGACCAAAACCATCTATTGATCTAAACTTTTTAATACCTGTTGATCCACTAATCCTATCAATCCATGTCAATAATTAGTGTAAAATACAGTTTGTCATCTTTTCATGGTCATCAGATATGACCCATTTGGATGTTCAGAGGGTCCGTAGTGAACATTGGAAACACTATCAACTTCTACGATATTGATTCACCAGCAAAACCCATGGAAATCAATCAGTGATAGTGGATAGAATCACTTGGTTTATACTCAGTTAATGATATTTTTTGTTGGAAAAAGTCCTGTTTTCTTCATTTTTCTCATTTCTGATCAACTTTAACCCATAAAATGCTAGTTTTTCTGTAGATTTAACCTTTCTTAAATGATTTATCATGTTATTATAATATCATCCTCTATATTTTGCATTCTTTTCAGTGAAAATCAGGTGTTTTTCTATATTTAATTCACTGATCATGTAGAGGTTCATGAAAGCTCAGAGTAAGTTCAAAGGTTATATCAGAAACAGAAATAAATGAAGAACAAGTCATTTTTTGAGCAAAGATGCCAAAAACTGAATGTAAAAACAAGTGTCTCCATCCACTGTCATTGATCCAACTCAATGGGTTTTACTGGTGAATCAGTGTTGCAGAAGATAACGGCGTTTCCATGTTCATACAGAGCCTCTGAACGTCCAAATGGCTCATATCTGATGACCATGAAAAGATGACAAACTGTATTTTACACCAATTATTTACATGTATTGATAGGATTAGTGGATCAACAGGTATTAAACAGTTTAGATCAGCGGATAGTTTTGGTTACCAGTGGATGTTTGGGTCCATCTGAACTTTTATGAACATCTACATGATCAGTGAATTAAATATAGGAAAGTACATGATTTTAGTTGAAAAAATGCAAAGCAACAGAGGATAATATTATGATAAATGGTGATAAATAACTTAAGAAAGGTTAAATACAGAGAAAATTCATTTGGGAACTGCCACAAAAGTAGCATTGGGTCTTTATGGGTTAAAAACTATTCATGTTTATGTGCTAGTGTCAGTATTAAAAGCACATTTTTTTAATTTAAAGAAACCTGCTTTAAGTCCTCATGAAACAACCCACAGAGTGCTATTTTATGAGGATACTGTTGTAGCATAATTATTTGCAAGTGTGTGCACAGAGTTTTGTCTATCTCAGTTCAGTCTCAGTGTGTGGAACCAAATTTGCAAGTGTGTAAAACAATCTGTATGTAGGTAGTAAAATTTGATGACTTATACCCCGTAGTGAATACCTGTTTATGTCTACGTACAGTTTACACATGTGTTACACTTTTGAAATACCACATCTGAGAATCCATGCATTCCAGGGCTGTTCAGGAAATGTGGGAACTGGGATTAATGTAACTCAAAACATCCAGAGTGACTATAAACCCCATATTTTAAGGCAAAATATGCAACTTTTTTCTAAAAAAGAGCAATGTAGAAAATCCTAGAAAAAGAATCCCTTTCCATCCTCACTTCTGACCCTCTGTCAGTGTGTGTTGGTGTATCTGCCTACAGACACTCTACTCTCCACCTGTATTTTATATTTTCTTCTGGTGTTTGGGGTATTTCTGGGTATTTGTATCTTCAGCCAATAACAACATCTTGCAGAGTGCACAGGCAGAACAATATACGTTTTATTTTTCTATTTCATTGCTTTTTTCACTCTAACCCACTCACTCTCCCTGTTCCTTGTATTGTCCCTTCGACTACTATTAACATTCTCCCTCATTTGCAGTGTGAAGAGGAGACAAAAATTGAATGGGTTTCTTACAAGTACATGTGAGACATTGTATATAGTTTACTTAGTCTGGCTCAGTGGATGTACTCTGCTGGAATAAGAATGTATTTTCATGTCACACAGTGGTTTCCTTCTGCTATCTGTGTGTTATCGTTGTGAAAGTCTCCCTCACCACATAAAAGAACAACTACCTACAACCTCCAAACACACCCTGAAGACCCATGTTTTTTTTGTTTTTTTTTCTCTTTTGTGGGGATTACTCATGAACAGTTGCTGCACCAAATCAACTTCTCTCTCAACACTATTTTGCAAATTCACTGTTGCATTTTCCTGTGCTCAGCTCTGCCCAAGAATAGCTCAAACAACCCCAAAAACTTTAACCCCTAACCCAGAATAGTGCAGGGTCCCTGTTAGGGAAGGGAATCGAGAATTGGTTCTTTTTGAGAACCAGTTCCCAGTGGCTCCATTCCTTGGAATTGTTTGCCTGCTTAACTATTCTGCTTATCGATTGTGCCTTCGTTGCACATACGTGATGACGTCACACGTACACTGCATTGTTTTGGTTCAGAATGTAGCCAACATGGCGTCAAGGCAGTAACGCTCCAAAGTATGGCTATATTTCACTTGAAAAGATGATACCAGGGGCCTCTTGTAACACTTGCAAAGCTTCCTTTTCTTCAAAGGGGGGAAATCCCTCCAATATGCTCAAAGATTTGTCCACACAGCAAGCAATTCATTTGCAGGAATATAACATGTTTGATACGCTACTTAGCGATGCTTGTGAATCTAGAGGCAGAGCAAACACCGGGGCATCATCTGGGCACAGTTGTGGGGGGGGGACGTCTTGCCCCCTCAAATAAAAGTTTCTGAAGGTAGGGAAAAGGAAAATGCGGTGTACAATAGCAGGAGGCATAGAGGAATTAGTAAACCGTCTTAAGTTTCACTTTCACTTTGTATGGTCGTATGGTGCGACCCCCCCTGTGGCCGCTTGCGTCACCGGCATGTGTTCCCTTAACATTTGTGATTGCCACCTCATATATGACTATCTGGAACCCAGCCCAGCATCATCTGCTATTATTATTTGTGTATACTTTATATTTTATATTTAAAAGACAGTTAATTCAAACAAACCCATTTGTACTCCTTTATTCCCTCACCCAAAGAAAATCAATAAGGGAATCGATAAGGAATTGGATCGATAAGCAAAATCAATAATGGAATCGGAATTGTTAAATTCTTATCGATTCCCAACCCTAGTCCCAGTGCTAAAGTCTGCTCTGGCCATCCAAGAAGTGATTAGTGTGGAAATAATGGTCAACGCGAGAAACCGATCAATAATGTGTCATTAGTACTACTACTTAAAAATCATACTTATCCAGTCTGATATTTTCTGCTTTCATTAAGTAATGTCAAGGCGGCATGATGCATTAAAGGAGGTGGTGCAGGGTTAATGTTCACATAAGATTTGGTTTCCATGCTCTTCCATCTTGAAGCTCTCTGGTAGTGTGCCACATGTTTTTTATTTTTCATAGCTGCTGCCATTTTGATGGCTTTTATGGCTCTTAAAAACAGTTATGTCACTGTCATGTAAGCCACCACACCTTTCTGCCACAGCTAGAACTGTGCCAGCGAAACTAAATCTGTCTTCAAAACATGAGTAATGCTTTTTAAGGCAGACACCAGGGACTCACCACTCATTTCACACTTGTTGCATATTTAATATTCACTGACTGGAGATATTCTTTTCATCAACCAAATAGATATTTGAGCCAAACTTGGAGAAATGCTGTGAAAACACTCCTGAGACATTGCATTTTTAAACATATAAACCATATAATAGTGGAATAGAGAAATGGAAACTTTCTTGTAGAGATAAATGAACTATCTACAAATACCCAAGAGTCACAGGTTTCTCCATTTGTCCATCCTTTCCACATCAGTTAGTGAAACATAGGGTATAGAGTTACTCTGAATATTGTGCTATTATCATTGTTCCTACATTTCCTGAATGCATAAATCCTGGAGTTACTGACAAATCCTCCCACATTTTTCCAAATCCCTACATGCATTTGCAGATGGAGTGAAGCAGATGTGAAGCAAAAATCACATGTGTACAGGCAGCCAATTGAGAGACGTGATGAGATGTCTGTTCTCCCAGCTCTAACAGGAAAATATAAAGTAGTTCAGACATCGTTCATACATAGACACATCTGTCCATAAGCCACAATACACTTGATGATTTAAAGGAGTGATACTTTGCTTTTTTTAAATGGAATTATGCATTTTTAAACATTTCCCTGTGGTCTGCATAAACTGTAAATGCTATGCTATGGGTCTGAATTCTTCATTAATTCAACTCCACAGGTCCATCTTCAACCCTATTTCTGAGTAATGACACCAGAAAGGTTGTTTTTAGCGCTGGCCCTTTAAATGCAAATGAGCCACTTCACACCCCACCCCCTTCAGGTTGTTGGCTGTGCTGCTCTGTCCCGTTCAAACACTTGTGTTCATTAACCCCTTTAGCTCTATCAGCCTGCCCACGGGCCGAAAAAATTATATTAATATTCATCTACGATAAAAATATAATAAATCAGGACAATGAATGTTTTTGTTCAACTTTTGCTCAAAGTTTAGACCCTAATGTTAACAAAAGTACATCAAAAGTGTATTTTAGTGCAAACTTTAATGTTCAAACATGATTTTTAATCTTTGTGGGGTGAAATATACGGTATTAAAAATCTCTGACACGAACAATTAATTTATGCATATCATCGTCAATCCAGCCGGAAAAAAAACAGGCGAGGATAAAAAATTCCAATTTCTCTTTTAGTTTGTTACAGTTTACTCAGGCATAGTAATAGATACAATATTTTAGACAATGGGAATAGATTCTGTGAGGTCTCTAAATGTCCACAGACACCAAGAACAGCCATATGAACCTTATTACTGTGAAGTAATTCTTCATTTACTTTGGGTATGTCTTTTTAGGCGTTTTTCCTCTGAAAATATGGTCAGGGTTTAACAGGTTACTACAACCAACAACTGAACATTTTAGGTAATCAGCTCGAAGTTTGGACATATTTTCAGTTTTTACTACAACCCCTGCTGCTGACAAAAAATTATGGCGTGCCCTGAGAAATATTCGTCGGAAGTCTTGACCTTATATGTCCAAATGTTACGATGTACCTAGATATAAAATGTAACAAATTAAGAAGGAATTGAAATCAGCTGTAGAAATCCACTTGATTTTTGCCAAAATGAATATAAAGATAGCTTTGCAGCATCTGGAGGGTTCAAATTCAAACGTTTTGAGCTATTAGGGTTCAAATACACAAATAAATGTACCAGAGACAAATATAAGTGGGTTTAGCAAAATATGACCTCTTTAATTTTTTTTTTACAAATTTGATTATGCACAGAGATTCTGAATACACTTTAGCAGATTCACAAATCTCACCACAGATTTGTAGATTATTTTACTCATTTACAAATGTCATTATGTATTCATAGACTTAGATAGAAATATACAGCGGCACTGATATAGGCATGGGTGAGCAGAAAAGTCAGCCTTTCAATTTTCCCATAGAAATCAGTCTACATGCTGTTATCATGGATGCAGGTGACCACTACAGTCAGGAAATGTACAAAATGTTTAATATCAGTGTGTATGTGGGCCATACATTTTGGAAATAAAAAAATAATGAGTAGAAATTCAGCTACTTACCTGTAATATACAAAATATTTTTTTGGATGGTAAATGTTTTGCATATGATTAATATGTATCTGGTGCAGGTTAAAAGCTCCTTCAGAGTTTTAAGTCTGAGGCATGACTTTAATTTAATTTTATACAAAAATGTCACAAAACAGAGACTTACAAACCTTTGTTTAATCAATGCTTACATTAATTACATTTTTGTACCTGTGTAGGTGTTAACAAATGAATACGAGGACAAGTATGAACCCAGCAAGCCAACAGTCAGTGATCCTGAGGAGACAGAAACCTTCACTGACATCAGCCCCACCAAAAAGGTAAAGGGCAAACATGATAAGCACGACAAGAAGAAGAAAAAGAACGAAAAGGCTGCCAAGAAAGCAGACAGGAGAGGAGGAAAGGCGGCAAAGGAGGGGAAGAACGGGGGAAAGAGAAATGGAAAGAAGCTGTCAAAGTACCCTGAAAAGGAGGACTACCCGAAGCCCACTAAGAGGCCGACGCCCCCTCCAAAGGGAACTCTGGCCTCCTTCCTGGACTACTTTGAGAACAGGAGGCGGCTGCTGGTAAGAGCATGACATAACGCTCACAGTTCATAAGAAGCGCACTGCAGTACCTATTGCTCCTGGGAAATCTTCAGTTTCGTGTATGCTCAGCTTACATTACTGAGCAGCATTTACCTATCAACTGCCACTAGATATGCACATACATGTTTAAGTTATTAACCATCAGCTTTTCCTAAACTGGTGGAACTTTCTGCAAAATCAACAGAATCAGTAAACCCACCTACACAAGGCTCTTCCTGTTTTGTCCACTCACATGTCATTAATGTACATGTCTTTTTCATAGTATGAGAAAATAATAAAGATAAATAGGTTAACAGAGGTCCAACATGTCTGCTGAAACCATTATATAAAACAAGTATAAATAGTTTCTTGACAACTTTTCTTTGTTGTGACTTCCAGTTTAGACTGGCGTCAGTGTTTTCTGCCAAAATTTTAAAATGTGGATCTGGAGAAGGTAATTCACAGCATTTGCAAATCCGTTGAAAGCTTGTTTTCCAAACTATATTTCTGGGAAGGTAGTTTTTAAAGGCACAAATCTCAGCTTCTGGATATGTAATCAACAGCTGATAAATTTTTAGAGGTAGACAACCATAGAAACCATTCTGTGGTACAAGGCAGAAAATGACCCTAACCCTCTTTCCCCTTTAACTTTATGTAATACCAAAGCTATAGAATCACACTGATGTGGTATGTTATATAAAAAGGCAAGAACTATGTGGAGTGGCTATCTGACAGGCTGCACAGCTGTGTGCTAACAGACTGTGTGTCTCTGTTTTGGAGCCCATATAGATTCTTATCACAGCAGTGGTATGGGGAGTTGGGGAAAATATGCCCCATCCTCTGCCTGCAGGTTAATGTAAACAGTGTCTGTGCAGCACACTGTGTGTACATGTATTTCACTGTATATACGTCTTCTCCGTTCTTTCCTCCAGCTGATTACATCCCCCAGTGAGGAGAACAGTATGTATGTTCAGCAAAGAGACGAGTACCTGGAGTCAGTGTGTGAAATGGCCATCAGGAAAGTGTCCATCATTACCATCTTCGGCTCTCTGACCAACTCTACGATGAAGATTGACCACTATCAGCTGGGTGAGTAGGTTCTACATGCAGCGTCTCACCATGGTGTGTGAAAGCAGGCAGATAGATAAATAGATAGATAGATAGATAGATAGATAGAGAGAGAGAGAGAGAGAGAGAGAGAGAGAGAGAGAGAGAGAGAGAGAGAGAGAGAGAGAGAGAGAGAGAGAGAGAGATTGTGGTAAAATGGTTGCTATTACAGTAAATATTGACTCATGCCATGTTTTACACATATGATGTTTGTCAATTAAAAAAAAAAAAAAAAAAAAAAAAAATAATAATAATAATAATAATAATAGCTTTATTTATATAGCACCTTTTAAAAACAAAGTTTACAAAGTGCTTTTGACAGACAAAGTAGAGAGCACAACAGCAGGATACAAAATTCAAAGTAAAAACACTAAAACAGAAGCAACACAATAGGAGAGATGTGTACAGCAAATGTAGAAACATGACACTTCGAATAAATTAAATGAATCGGAATAAAGAGGGCAGGGATAACGTAACATGATGCTGTCAAATCAATGTAAAAATAAAGGAGTAAGATAAAACAACATCATGTATGACAATTAAATTAATAATCAAACAGGATAAGATTCAAATTTTTAAAAAAAAAATTAAAAATTAATTAAAAGGGACAAACATCACATAAAAGCAAGTCTATAAAAATGTGTTTTAAGAAGTGATTTAAAAGATGTCACTGATTCCTCAAGCCTTATCTCCTCGGGCAGGCCGTTCCAAAGTCGAGGGGCCCTGATGGAAAAGGCCCGGTCACCCTTAAATTTAAGCTTCGACTTTGGAACAGCCAGGAGCCCTCTGCCCGAGGATCTAACGCTGCGTGCTGGCTCGTAGTCAGCTAGCATCTCAGCTATATAGGTAGGAGCCAGGCCTATTTGGGCTTTAAAAGTGATCAGTAAAATCTTAAAATCAGTTGTAAAACACACAGGGAACCAATGGAGGGATGCCAGGATAGGGGTTATGTGATGTCGCCTGTTAAAAAAGATCATTTTTGCTTTTAACCTCACTGTCAAAGATTATATCACAGGTTAATATGTGAAGGCAGCAGCCATTTTGGTGTTGGTGACACATATCACATGACAAGAGATGCTGTTTAACACACAACTATATATTTTTTCATCATCTTTGCCATAAACTACAACTTTCTTGGCTTGTAAAATGATCTTTTCAATAGACAGTTGAGCTGCATGATGGTGCAGGGGTTTTCACTGTTCTGCTCATGTCTGTTTGGGCTTTCTCTGGGCACTCTTCCTCCCACTGTCCAAAGACATGCACCTCAATAGGTTAACTGGTCAATCGAAATTACCTGCAGGTGTGAATGTGAGAGTGAGTAGTTGTATATAGCTGTATATGTCAGCCCAGGGGTGTGTGTCCTGCCTTTGCATGTTGGCAGCTGGGATAGGCTCCATCATCCTTATGACCCTCACAAGGACTAAGCAGTTAAGAAAATGGATGCATACATGGACAGACAAACCTCTCCCACAATTTTTTTTTCATATGTTATTGAATTTTGGTCCCATGGGAAGCAGCAGAACATTGACTGTCAGTTAGCACCTGAGATACTGCCTTACAGATATAACACACTAGCTGAGTTACAGTAGCTTTGTGTACATGGCTCTTTTGTCTGTTGTATATGAGGTACTGGACTTACAGTGTCTACCAGGAGGTCAAACGGATAATGTCCAGGGTGGGGTGAGTCTATTGAAACTGTAGCTGCTCTGCTGAGGCAGCAAAAGTGAGTGGAACAAGTCCTCCACAGAGATAGTAGGCAGCTACTCCTACTACTACTACTATTTTTATGCTATATTATAGCCTGAGCAGAAGATCTAACTTCTGTCAGATGTCATCACTTGGATGCGTCACACACTTGGCTGTCAGTTGTAGAACATTACTGTGGCTATTTTCCAGGTTATAATGTGATAGTGAAGCCTAATAATCTCACATATTCTAAATGTAATATCCAGAAGTATGAAAATACCTTAAATATAGAATAACTAGTCCAAAAGTAGCAGGTTTGCACTGTTACCATTTTCACATTAACCCATAAAGACGCAAACATCCACCATCTACTGATCTAAACTATTTAATACCTGTTGATCCACTAATCCTATTAATACATGTAAATAATTAGTGTAAAATACAGTTTGTCATCTTTTCATGATCATCAGATATGACCCATTTGGATGTTACCGTGGAAACATCATCATCTTCTACAACATAGATTCACCAGTAAAACCCATAGAGTTTCATAAATGACAGTGGATAGAGACACTTGTTTTTATGTTTAGTTAAGGATATATTTTATTGAAAACGTCACTTTTTCTTCATTTTTTTTCTGTTTTGATACAATAACCTTTGAATTTACTCTGAGTTTTTCTGAACATCTAGACGATCAGTAAATTAAACTTAGGAAAATAAATGATTTTCACTGGAAAAAAATGCAAAATTCAAAGGAAAATAGTATAATAAATGGTGATAAATCAATTAGGAAATGTTAAATAAAGAGAAAAATTCATTTGGGAACTGCCAGTAAAGTCACACTGGGTCCTTATGGGTTAATACACAATACGTATTATTTTAAAATGAGAAATCCTGCACATCTGCTTCTGATGCGTCATATCTTGATATTGTTTCTTCGTCTGCCACGTTTGCTGTCCTATTCTTGTATCACCATCATTTCACAACATGTCAGATACTTTTAGCCATGGTCTCACCTCCAAGAAAAACATTCTGAATGTACCCTGACTCTGCCAAAGCCACAGTATTGTGTACTTTTCTCTGCAGGTGATACTAGACAGCTCTAATTACAATGATCATGACTTCTGCGCTCTCCCATTATAGTGCATGTACTCCTGTGTTGTTCACTGTTCTTTCATGTGTTATGATTTCATTGTTCTGCAAAAAATGAGAGTATTTGGGTGAGAAGAGCTCAGCAGCTGTTTACAGAGGTCTGGGTTAATACTGTATATAAGCTTTACGTAATCTCACACATGTATTAGAGCGAGCCTGGAAAGAGAGCTGCTGCCAGAATTCATACCATCCCAGTGTGCAAATATAAACACGGGAAGCAGTGGTGGAAGGACTACTGAGATCCTTGACTAGAGTAAAAGTAACACTAATACCACACCAGAAGCACACGTTCTACTTTCAGTTCCTTTAAGTAACAGTATGCAACTTAAAGGATGAAATGTAAAAACAGTTACTGGGCAGTGAACTCATCATATTAGGTTTGTGTGTGCATGTGTGGTATTTTATAAACAGCTGCAACAATTAAGCAACTAAATGAGTTGTCAACTATTAAATGAATCAACAATTATTTTGGAAGCTGATAATTGATTTGAGTAGATTTTAAAGACAAATAGTTAACGTTTTCTGATTTTGTCATCTTAAACGGCTATTTTTCTGTTTTATTTCCTCCTTAATGACAGTAAACTTAATGACTTAGATCACAGGTGTCAAACATGCGGCCCGGGGGCCAAATCCGGCCCGCCAAAGGGTCCAATCTGGCCCGTGGGATGAATCAGTGTAATGCAAAAATTACAGTGAAGATATTAACAATCAAGGATGTTCAAATCATTTTAGGTCAATTTAATCTAAAGTGGGTCAGAACCAGTAAAATACTATCATAATAAACTATAAATCTTGAAAATTTTCATCTTTGTTTTAGTGTAAAAAAGTTAAATTACACAAAAATGTATAATAACCTGAACAAATACGAACAACCTGAAATGTCTTAATAGAAGTATGCGGAATTTTGAAAATATTCTGCCTGTTATTTAATGTCATATGTATTTGTAGATCGACTGTGATCTGTAAGTTGTGATGCACATGTATAAATGATAACCTAAGGCATAATATTTTTAAAATTGCACTTATTTTTCTTAAAAATTTTCAGGTTCATGTTATGTTCAAGCACGGTTCGTAGATTTTACAATATATTTTCATTATGGAATTTTACTTTTTTCACTCAAAAACATAGAGAAAACTTTGGAGTTGACATTATTTATCAGTTCTTATCTTATTATTTATATTATTTTACTGGTCCGGCCCACTTTATATCGTATTAGGCTGAATGTGGCCCCTGAACTAAAATGAGTTTGACACCCCTGACTTAGATTGTGGACAAAACAAGATGTATGATGGCATTATATTCCATTTTTTCATCTTTTTTAACAAGTGGTGCCAGACATAACAAACCCCGCCCCTTGCACGTATTGTAGCCTATTTTGGCATCGATCCAGCTGATGTCATCATGTCTACGCGTGTAGTGATGTCAGCATATCAATTGCCTCTATATATGTGCCAAGTTTTAAGTAAATTGAAACAAAATTGATGTTTTGTTTTGTTTTGTTTTGTTTTACCCGCCACCACCACCACCCCTCTTCAGAGGACAACTTTATTTTTAATTACAGCTTGTGTTTAAAGGTGAGGTATGAAATCTTAGAAAAACGGTTTGAGCAAGCTACATTTTGAAAATACTCAATTCAGAAGCCCAAACCTCTTACTTCAGACATCTCCCCGAAGCCACGGCTCCAGAGAACTGGCACGCGCAATGCTTGTTCTGAAAGGTTCATGAGCGCTGCACAGCAACAATTCGCCCAGCTCCGGCGGCCTCGGCTCCTTTTCCCAAAATGTAACCACATCTATTCTGGGTCACTGGCAATCTATAAACCCAATTTGGTATGAATTCAACCAATAGTTTGGGTGGTAGAGTGTTAACAAACAAACAAACAAACAAACCAAACCAAACCAAAAACAATACCCCTTGCCTCCCCTTCGGGAGTGGGGTAATAAACACAACGATGCATCAGTTTATCAAAAAAGAAATAAATAAAAAAGTTACATAAATTTATCAAGTTAGTCGTGATCAGAATTTTAATTCTGCAGATATTCAAGGGTGAGCTCAATTTCAAAATGATAATAGAAACAGTTTTCTGAAAAGATACTAAATCTATTAACTAAAGTGTTCAGTTGTCATCAGTGGAAGTGACTCTAGTTCATTCTGCTTTTCTTAATTAATGCATCTTCTGTGTTAGAGTCAAAACTTTGGGCAAAGCACACACGAGGAAGTGTGGGTTTCAGTTGAAATCCCTTTACAACACTGTCATCCTCTTTAGAACAAGTACAAGAGGACGCAAAGTTTTGTGTATACCAGAGTTGGCCTTTAATGTACAGCAGTGGATCATATTCTTTAAGATTATCTTATGTCTCATGAACAACATATATATTAAAATTCAACTTTTAATGAGCTCAGATGCATGTAGTTCCAATACATTTTCTCACTTAATCTAAAATGGTTTCAATGATTTTATTCATCTAAAGAAAGAGGACAATTTTATCAATCCGTGAAGGAACACTTAATCCTTTGATTCATCACAAAGATTCAGAATGAGCATATTTTGGCGTACATGGTTTAAGCATAATCTGAAAAGTCACTAAAGCTGTCACACAAATGCAATGGGATAAATGTCTCAATATTTCTCTCTGATATGAAGCAGAATGTACATGTAAAGCTGCGTAAAGCGGAAATGTTCAAATACAAGAACCATAAAGTTAAGTAAAAGTATGTTTTGTGGCTGACGTCTGTACCCCCCCCCCCCCCACACACACACACACACAGTAGCTCAAAGCAATTATGACAGCCTCTCAAAAACTCCTTTACATAAAATGACACAAGCTTCTTGTTGAAAAGGAACAAAACCACTGCTCTTTTTATGAGAAATGCTGTGTCATTTGTGCTTGGCAACCCCTTGTATTAGGAGACATTTTACAGCTGTCTCAGACCGTCAGCTAGTGTGTGTGTTTTAATGCCAGGATATGCAAACCCACTTTGTAAAACTTTATGAGTCTGCCACTCCACATGACAACAAGGTTTTATCCAGATGGAAATGCTGGAAAAAGTTCTGAGGTGAGGTCACCCGCCCCCACCCTCACTAGGTTTGGTTACACTTTTGTTCCACTTACTGGCCGGAGGGTCAGTCTAAGTGTGTGTGCGTGTGTGTGTGTGTGTGTGTTGGTCTGTACTGTATACAAACAACTGCTTCTTTCAGTGTTGCCCCTCCCTCATTTTAGAGTGACCTCATGGAGTTTGGGTTTTAAGTCGGTTGGTGTTTCAGCAGTGTGTGTTACATGTGATTATGTTTGTTGTGTGTTTCTGTGTGTACAGTCTGCCGTCTCCTGAATGTGCTGGGGTTTTCCTGGTTCAATTGCTCATACTGCCCAGATTACACAGCATAGACTGGAAGAATCAGCCACCAAAAACACTGTTCTGTGGTCTGCGTGTGTGCACACATGCATATGGAGTGGTGATTAAAGGCTTTTGCTTTGGCTTCTCTAAACGCCAGCTACAGTCAATTTCTAAGGCATCTGACCCAGGCAAATCTCACTGAATAAAAGCTGTTCTTTGTCGAGTTTGTCCCTGAATCAGACTGCATGTTTTCATTCTGCTCTTCACTGTAGAGTCTAGACACTGTCTTGTTTTTAAAGGGACATTGTTTTGAGCTCTGCAGTTATGTTTCAGAGTTTAACACTCATATTATGACTGTTTTTATGGTATTGGGGTTGAAATATGTTATTAAACACTTTTAATTGACTTCAAATCAGGGAGGCATATCTGGCTAAAAATAACCTTAGTTGTAGATTCTGTGTGTGTTTTTTGTCATTTATTCCCGCTTTGTAGACCACGGAAATGAAGGAATCTTAATTATTTTAAAAAAAATTGGCTATCATTGTGCTAAATTTGATTGAACACAAATTCAACAAGTGGTGCCAGGCACAACAAACCCCACCCCTCGCACGTATTGTAGCTTATTTTGGCATCGATCCAGCTGATGTTATCATGTCTATTTGTGGGCTAATGTCAGCATAAACATAGACAGCATAGAAACATTTTGACTATTATAAGTATATGGGGAAAAAAAATAATTAAAAATTCATAAAAAATTTTAACTTTGACCTACTTTTCCCAAAATGTAATCACATCTAATCTGGGTCACTGGCAATATATAAACCCAATTTGGTATGAATAGTTGTGTTGCCAAAGTGTTAATGAACAAAGAAACAAACTGAACCAAAAACAATACCCTTTACCTCCAAGGTTATTATCGTTAATGAAAACTAACAAAATGACAAAAACTAGAATTGAAAAAACATTCTCGTTAACTGAAATAAATAAAAACTATAATTAAAAGAAAAAATGATCACTAACTGAAACTATTGTGTGCTTACAAAACTAACTAAAACGTATAAAAATTATGGAAAAAATTCCCCTCAGTTTTGTCTTTGTCAATGTCAGATTGATATGAAATCGATTTATTTCACTAGAGCAATTTTATCTGGCGGCACTTCACCGTTCATCATGTTTCATCACTTGTTGTTTAGAGTCGTCTTCTCGTCCCCACTCTATCTGGCAATACAGACACTAAAGTTGGGAGAAAGCAGCAGAGTCCTGTATGGGATTTATCTGAATTCGACTATGAGGAAGATTAAATATATGAAAAAATTAAAACTAAACTAAAACTAAGCATTTAGAAAAAATGAAAACTAGTAAAAACTGCCAAACCTGCTCTAAAAACTAATTAAAATTAAATGAAGAAGAGAAAAAAAGTACTGAACTAAACTATAATGAAAAATCCCAAACTATGATAACCTTGCTTGCCTCTGCTTTGGGGGCCGGTTAATTATACAAATGTGTCAAACAACCTTATAAAAACCTGATTTAACACATCAGCCATTGCCACTTGTGAAATGATATATTATCTGCAGGGACAACATGTAAATCATATGGCCTGTTATGTGTGTTTATGGATGTATGTACAACTGATGCCATGTCTTAAACCTTGTTTTTTTTGCTGCTTGACAAGGATAGTCTAGTAAAATGATTTTTAAACTTAATAAGTAATTTTTCTAAGGTTATATATGACATTAACTCACAGAGACCTAGAGAGTCTTTTACAACAGCTGACCTGTATTAGATGTATTAGTTTTCTGAAGTATTTCTGTCATACTATCAGTCACCATCATCTGATGTAGAAGCTCGATTTCATTTGGATTATTTAAAGTCACAGTTTTGCTTTGCTTTGTCTAAGAATGAACATACTCATGGAAAAATTACTTTAAAAATGTGATGTCTTTTAACATGTAACCTATGAAGTTTTTTTCTTTGTATAGAACGTTTAACATGTTTATTGGATCAAATAAAGACGTGATGATGGATCAAGGCTGCACAATGTTAAGGCCTAAACACATAACATCTGCAGCCTCTAAACATCCAAATAAAACCTTTTTAATGCCACTGAAAAACTGAGAAACTCGACTTTATCCAACTTTTACAGCATACAGGTAGGGTTAGTTGTTCATCAGCTTTTTTCAAGAAATACCCATTTTGGTCACAAATGGTGGTCTCATCATCTTAGGGCACAGGTGTCAAACATGTGGCCCGGGGGCCAAAACCAGCCCACCAAAGTTTCCAATCCAGCCCGTGGGATGAATTGCCAAAGTGCAAGTTAGGACATCAAACTCAAAAATAATATCATAATAACCTATAAATAATGACAACACCATTTTTTCTCTTTGATTTAGAGCAAAAACATTAAATTATGAAAACATTTACATTAAGAAACTATACTTTAACAATAAAATGTGAATAACCTGAACAAATATGAACAACCTGAAATGTCTTAAGAAAATTAAGTGGAATTTTAACAATATTTTGCCTGTTACTAAATGTTTTGTGCCTTCGTAGATCTGTAATGCGCATGTAGCCTATAAATGATAAGTCGAGGCATAATATTGATAAAATTGTACTTATATTTCTTAACAAATTTCATTTTTCAGGTTATTCACATCTTTTTTGTTTGGATAGTTTGTAAATGTAAATATTGATATAATTGAATGTTATTTTTTGCACTAAATTAAATTGGAGTTGTCATTATTTATTGGCTATTATACTATTATTTTACTGGTCTGGCCCACTTCAGATTAAATTGGGCTGAATGTGTCCCCTGGAAGAAAATGAGTTTGACACCCCCTGTCTTAGGGGGTTAACTGAGTAGTATGACAGTACAACTATATGTACATGTCAGATTTACTGTATATTTTTTAGGTACCTTATCGGAGCAAATATAAAGGAAAAGTTGCCAGGAATTATATATGTGCACCTTTCTATCTATATCTGCACCTTTCCCAGTTTTTTTGCTACATATAAGAATAAAAAAATTGCTTATCATTTATAGCACAGGTGTCAAACATGCAGCCCGGAGGCCAAATCCGGCCCGCCAAAGGGTTCAATCTGGCCCCTGGGATGAATTTGTGAAATGCAAAAATTACTCAAGATATTAACAGTCAAGGATGTTAAAATCCTTTTAGGTCATTTCAGTCTAAAGTGGATCAGACTAGTAAAATACTATCATAATAACCTATAAATAATGAAAACTGTAAATTTGTCTCTTTGTTTTAGTGTAAAAAAAAAAAGTAAAATTACACAAAAATGTTTACATTTACAGACTTGCCTTTTACAAAAAATGTGAATATCTGAAATGTCTTAAGAGAAGTATGTGGAATTTTAATAATATTATCCCTGTTATTTAATGTTTTGTGTATTTGTAGATCCACTGTCATCTGTAAGTTGTGATTCACATGAATAAATGATAAACTAAGGCAGGGGTGTCGAACTCATTTTAGTTCAGGGGCCATATTCAGCTAAATTTGCAGTGGGCCGAACCAGTAAAGTAATAACATAATAACCTATGAATAATGACAACTCCAAATTTTTGTTTTTGTTTTAGTGTAAAAAAAAAACCCAAAAAATTATGAAAATACTTACTTTTATAAACTATCCCAAAAAAAAACAAAACAAAGAACTGAAATTTAAATTAAAAAACGTAAGAAAATTTTGTGCAATTTTAACAATGTTATTCCTCGACCTCTCATTTCTCCATGTGCATTATGGATCAGATCTACAAAGACACTAAACAGGCAGAAAAATTGTTAAAAATTGTGCTTAATTTTCTTAAGACATTTCAGGTAGTTCATATTTGTTCAGGTTAGTCACATTTTAGTGTTACAGGATAGTTTGTAAATGTAATTATTTTCATAATTTAATGTTATTTTTTGCACTAAAACAAAGAAAAAAAAATTAAGTTGTTAATTTTAGATTTTTTTTGGCTTAATTCAAGATTTTTTGTAAACTTAATTTAAGATTTTTTTTGGCTGAATTCAAGATTTTTTTTTTTTACTTAATCGAAGATTTTTTTGGCTTAATTCAAGATTTTTTGCTAAATTTGAGATTTTCTTTGTCTTAATTGAAGAGATTTTTTTACTTAATTGAAGATTTTTTGGGGGTTAATTGAAGTTTTTTTTACTTAATTGAAGATTTTTTTTTTTTTTTTTTGCTTAATTCAAGATTTTTTTCCTTAATTCAAGCAAATTTTTTTTGCTTAATTCAATTCAAGACTGTGGAATTTTTGCACTTGGCAAAAACATCCCAGGGGCCGAACTGGACACTTTGGTGGGCTGCATATGGCCCCCGGGCCGCATGTTTGACACCCCTGAACTAAGGCCTAATATTGTTAACATTGTACTTATTTTACTAAAAAATTTTCAGCTTGTTCATATTTGTTCATGTTATGTTCAAGAATTCGTGGAGATAAACATTTTCATTACAGAATTTACTTTTTACACTCAAAAGTTCTTATCCTGTTACTTATATTATTTTACTGCTCCGGCCCACTTTCTATCATATTAGGCTGAATGTGGCCCCTGAACTGAAATAAGTTTGACACCCCTGATTTATAGGATTACATTATGCATATGTATGTGTTTCTTCCACCAGAGAATGACAAGCCAATGAAAGGTCTTCGACAAGAAGATCTGGTGAACCAGGAGCTGATCACAGAGCTGAGGAAGGAGTTCAGTATGACATATGAGGACTTCTACATGATCCTGACTGACACTGACATGAGAGTCAAGGTAAGGATGTTTTCCTAGTCTGAATATATAAACAGTCATCCATCATGTGTTCATGCGGAATGTGAGGACTCGACTGTAAATCCAGGTATTATGGGATTTGCCCCGGTCCTCCTCTGGTATTTGTTTTACTCTGGTATCTGTAATCAGTTTGAGAGGGCTGTGAATTGACAGGTTTCATCACTATGTATAAGGATTAATCTGAATTCGGGAGGTTTAGTGCATATTTAGTCCACATTTAATCAGCTTCATTCTGCACTTGAACACTTGAATGGAGGCACAGTTGATGAGAGTCTTACAGTATAAATAAGAGCCAGTTTACAGAAGTGAACTTTTCTGTTTTCTGCTTTACTCACAGTACCGCTGTTGGTCTTCGCCGTCTATTTATAGATTCTGCCCAACACTTTTATCTCCTCTTTTTCTGAATTCTCAGCTCTTCCCGTCCTCCTACTGCCAACATGTTGCCTTCGCTAAAACACTGTTTCGATTCACACAACATGACATTTGCCAAACAGCTGTGTGTATGTGTGTGTATGCGTGCCAGCGTAAATCAGAAGGCTGTTTTTGGACAGATTCATCAAAGAGCCCAGTGTTCACCCCTCTGCTGACAGGGGCAGAGACAGGGAAGTCTGTGAACGTACCATGATGTGGGTGTGGGTATAAGACAGAAAGAGTTGAGGGAACGCAGGGCCAAAGAGTTGGAAAGAGCCGTGCAGCAATTTTAGCGTATCCTGTGGGAGACGTGAGTGTGTATGTAGCTGCATCACATTTTCACTCAGATTTTCATGCTGGAATTGTTTAGCAGTTGGCAAATTAAAGAGATACTGTGTTATGTATCAACATTTTGCCTTGTACTGCTTTCCAAAGTTATTATTAAACAAGTTTGAAGCATGTGCAACAAAAAATCTACAAAAATGTTCCAAAACACAATTTAATCACCATATTGAAAACAGTTTTACCATAGTTTAGAGCTGGAATTCTATTTTCATATCCTTTGTGTTCTTTCCAGGTTTTCGTTCAAAGGCATATTGATTTATTCATCATGTGGCTTCACAATCAATATTTCGGGACAGTATAATTGGTGTTTGATGATATTCCTTTGTCAGCAATCCTATGAGGTCCCCATTGCCATGAAGGCTGTGTTTGATTACATCGACACCTTCTCCTCACGCATTCGAGAGATGGAGCAGCAGAAAAGAGACGGAGTTGCTTGTAAGAAAGAGGACAAACCCAGATCGTTGGAGAACTTCCTCTCCAGGTAAATGTTCAAAATACACTGAATGTACAGATGTGTTTGTGTATGAGGTGGAGTACTGTCATATTCAGCAACAGCCTCAGGTAAAGGATTGATACTGTGGTGAAGCGGAACTTAAAGGAGTGATATTTTGCTTTTTTTTTTTTTTTTTTTTTAAGTGGAATTATGCATTTTCAAACATATCCCTGTGGTCTACATAAACTGTAAATGCTATGCTATGCAGGTCCATCTTCAACCCTATGTCTGAGTAATGAAACCAGAAAGGTCATTTTGAGCGCTGGCCCTTTAAATCCAAATGAACCACTTTACACCCCACCCCCTCCAGGATGTTGGCTGTGCTGCTCTGTCCCATTCAGCCACTTGAGTTTGTTAATACAACCAACAACTGAACATTTTAGGTAATCGGCTCGAAGTTTGGACATATTTTCAGTTTGGACTACAACCGCTGCTGCTTATAAACAATTATGGCGTATTCGGAGAAATGTTCATCATAAGTTTTGACCTTATATGTGCAAATATCGTGATGAAAAAACATAACAAACTAGAAAAGCACTCAGAGAGCGCAGACCTCCACCAAGGCAGATCAGTCGCCCCACCACCACCCCCACCATCACCAAAATTTAATCATTTGTTCCTTGTGCCAGTATCAACATTTCCTGAAATTTTTTTATCCAAATCCGTCCATAACTTTTTGAGTTATCTTGCACACAGACAAACAGACAGACAGACAAACCGACGCCGGCAAAAACATAACCTCCTTGGCAGAGGTAATTGAGAAGTAATTTAAACAGGTTGTAGAAATCCACTCGATTTATGCCAGAATGAATATAAAGATAGCTTTGCAGCACCTGGAGGGTTCAAATTCAAACGTTTTGAACTATTAGGGTCCAAATACATAAATAAATGAACCAAAGACTAATAAAAGTGGGTTTAGCAAAATATGATGATGAGTAAAAACAAATTATTCCATTTTTATCAATAATATTAAAATATTAATCATGTACAGGGTGGGGAAGCAAAATTTACAATGAACATTTAGTTGTTTTTTCTCAGCAGGCACTACGTCAATTGTTTTGAAACCAAACATATATTGAGGTCATAATCATACCTAACACTATTATCCATACCTTTTCAGAAACTTTTGCCCATATGAGTAATCAGGAAAGCAAACGTCAAAGAGTGTGTGATTTGCTGAATGCACTCGTCACACCAAAGGAGATTTCAAAAATAGTTGGAGTGTCCATAAAGACTGTTTATAATGGAAAGAAGAGAATGACTATGTGCAAAACTATTACAAGAAAGTCTGGAAGATACTATTAAAGAAGAATGGGAGAAGTTGTCACCCCAATATTTGAGGAACACTTGCGCAAGTTTCAGGAAGCGTGTGAAGGCAATTATTGAGAAAGAAGGAGGACACATAGAATAAAAACATTTTCTATTATGTCAATTTTCTTGTGGCAAATCAATTCTCATGACTTTCAATAAACTAATTGGTCATACACTGTCTTTCAATCCCTGCCTCAAAATATTGTAAATTTTGCTTCCCCACCCTGTACATTTATAGTTCTAAACAGTACAAACTCTAAGATCAAATAATGAAGCCCAAATGATCAAAAATGATGTGGACTTAGGACTGGACTAGATCACTAATTTCTGAAGGTCTACACAAATACAAAACATTAATGATTTGCCTCCAGTCCTCTGTGGATCAGCAAAGTTACTGGATTTTATAACACGTGACTGTGACATTTGTTTAGCTTTATCACACAGACAAAGGTTATGCTGTGGGATGAATCTGTCATGATTATGTGTTGTGATTCAGATTCAGGTCTAATTTTAGATTTTTTGAGTCAATTTTTTTTGTTGTCAGACATTATATCTCAGGAACGTCTTCAATGTTGTCAACAAACTTTTGTTTCTGAAGAATTAGGAAGTTTGAAGTTTGAGCTTTTTTCTCAGGGAAAAAAACTACGTAAAATGGATCTTGAACACTAATAGTTTGAGAGTTCAGTAGCTAAGATTTGACTTGGTTTATGTAATTTATAGGAGATTTACGGATGAATAAAAGAGAATGAGCAATTTTGCTTTTGTTCTAAGACTGATTTTATTCTGAACAGGAAGAATAGATGTTGGTGCTCAGATCCCAACAGGGAGTACACTGCAAAAATCAAAATCTTACCAAGTGTATTTTTTTCATTTCTAGTCAAAATATCTCATCACACTTAAAATAAGACATAATTACCCCCCAAATTTTAACTTTTCAGTGAGAAATATGAACTTATTTTTAGACAATAGCTCTTTAAAATCTTATTTCAAGAAATCTTACAAAGGTAATTTTCACTCGTTCCATTGGCAGATTTTTTCCTTGAATTAAGAAAAAAAATCTTGAATTAAAGAAAAAAAAAAATCTGCCAATGGAAACAAGTGAAAAAAATTATCTTGGTAAGATTTCTTGAAATAAGATTTTCAAGATCTGTTGTCTAAAAATAAGTTCTTATATCTCACTGAAAAGTTACTCTTCAGGTGATTGTCTTATTACCTCCGCCAAGAAGGTTATGTTTTTGCCAGGGTTTGTTTGTTTGTTTGTTTGTTTGTCTGTCCGTTAGTGTGCAACATAACTCAAAAAGTTATGGACAGATTTGGATGAAATTTTCAGGGTTTGTTGGAAATGGGATAAGGAAGAAATGATTAAATTTTGGTGGTGATCGGGGGTGGGGGGGCCCACGGGGGGGGCCAGTGATCAGCCTTGGCGGAGGTCTGCGCTCTCCGAGTGCTTCTAGTTTTAAGTGCGATAACATATTTTGACTAGAAATGAGAAAAAATATACTTGGTAAGATTTAGATTTTTGCAGTGAGGGGTCACCAACTCTGGTCCTCTAGAGCCACTATCCTGCATGTTTAGATGTTTCCCTCTTCCATCACACCTGACGGTCGTGGCTTCTGCAGAGCTTGATAATAGGCTTATCATTTGAATCAGGTGTGTTGGAAGAGGGATACATCTAAAACATGCAGGATAGTAGCTCTAGAGGACCAGGGTTGGTGACCCCTCTTTTAAAGAATGAACTGAAAAGGTTTTGGTGATCAGAGGTCAAAGGTCATTGTCACTGTGATGTCATGCATGCCTGACCTTTCTAATGATCAAAGTATCTCAGGAATGCTTTGCTAGAATTTCTCCACATTTGGCACAAACATTCCCTTGGACACAGGGATGAGCTGATTAGACTTTGGTGGCCATAAGTCAAGGTTGTTGTGACTTCACCAAACATGTTTTAAGATTACTGGCCCAGTTTAATTGCTGGTTGTAATCGCCTTCCTCATTTTTGTGAACTATATGCTGAGTGGCCATCTTTGAGCTCGCAGAGGTTCACCTACTGGTTGACCTTAACCCATTAAAACCCAAACCTCCACTGACGACCAAAAATATCTACTGATTTAAAATGTTTAATACCTTTTGATCCACTAATCCTATCAATACATGTAAATAATTGGTGTGAAATATAGTTTGTCATCTTTTCATGGTCATCAGATATGGCCCATTTGGACGTTCAGAGGCTCCGTAATGAATGTGGAAACACCGTCATCTTCTACAACATTGATTCACCAGTAAAACCCATAGAGTTGGATCAGTGACAGTGGATGGAGACACTTGGTTTTACATTCAGTTATTGATATATTTACTGAAAAAGACCCTTTCTTCATTTTTTTTCTGTTTTGATATAATAGCCTATGAAGAACTCTGAGTTTTCATGAACATCTAAATTAAATATAAGAAATTCAATATTAGAAAATACCTGATTTACAGTGAAAAATACAGAATATAGAGGATAATATTGTAATAAATGGTGATAAATCACTTAAGAAAGGCTGAATTAAGAAAAAAAAATATTTGGGAACTGACACAAAAATAACACTGGGTCTTTATGAGTTCATCTACCAACCTCTTCTAGGTATGGTACCATCATACCTGTCCTCACTTCTCCAAAGAAACACTAGTCAATATCCCTTATGGTCTTGTGAAATATATTATTTGAATGTACCCAGAGTTCGGACTGAACTGGGGAAGGGAGCCTTTAGTTTTGCTGCCCCCTCTGTCTGGAACACACTGCAATTGGAGCTGAAAATACCAAAACTCATGTCATTCCGAGCTTTTTGTTCCGTCTTATGGACAAGACAGCGAGAGTCAATTGGACAGAGCCTGTGTTTTTAAATTGCTGTGACCTCAATTAAATTTATCCCTTTAAATTCTGTTATTACGAAAATAACTGTTTGTTTTAATTTATTGTTATTACCTGTCTGTAAAACCTGTATTCTTTCATGGTGTGTGCTGCTGACCTCTTGGCCAGGTCACCGTTGTGAATGAGATCTCGATCTCAGTTGGACTCTATCTGGTTAAATAAAGGTTTAATAAAAATAAATAATAAAATAACTGCTTAATGACAGAGCTGAGTGAAGTGCATGAACAGATGACAGAGTAAAGATAGTGGAAACATCTGATGGAACCTATGGTTTTTAGTTTAATTTTGGTCACTTTTGTGGTATTTCTCCTTTCTCACCTGCAAGAAACCATCGTGAATTAAAACAGTGAAATTATTGCAAAATAAAGCAAATGAAATTAAATATACTTACGTAAAAAGTTAAAGATGCTAATAACCAATAATAGAAGTAAACAAAGTATTGTGTAATTGCAATTCACTACAATGGAAATACAATATAAATAGCAGGTATTTATCACCTCAGACCATATTATATGACTACACTGGTCAACAACAAATTTATTGTTTAAGTTTTTTGAGCTGATTTAGGATAATTTTGGTGTGCTGAATACAAAAATCACATTAATTTTGCTCAGTCAGGTCAACTTTCTGAACTATGCTACATATTGGCTTTTTAACATTTTTGCTTACATTTATGGGCATTTTCACATCATATGATACAAAATTCTTTCATATTTCTTGCAATAAACGAGTTCTGAAGATTTTGCTTTTGCCAATTTATGATTAATTTTTTTTTTAATATTACAGGTGAATGAAATGGCTTCGACTAGAAGATCTAGCAAAAATAAGCCTGATGTATTCTGCTACATCTGCGGTGAATACACCATTGTACCTAACAGGAATCAAGTCACAAGTTTCATAAAGTGTACTTACCAATCTTATTTTGGTATTAATTATATTTTTTGAGAAGATCAAATTTTTCAAAATCAAATTAGCAAAAAAAAACCCTGACCTGATTGAGAAAAACAAATGTCATTTTTGGATTTAGCGGTGCAAAATGGTCCTAATTCAGTTGAAAAAACCTAGACAACTTGCAAAACCCTTTTTTTTGTAACCCAGTGCTATTATCTGTGACTATTATCTCCTGCATTAACACTGTTGTTGAGCCTGAAAAACTACAAACTAATTCTGTAGTGAAACGTTTTGCTGATGAAACATTATTTGGAATTAATGGGTGGTCCTATCAGTCTGTTTCCGCTTCCATCAAACATCTGCTCCCTCTTTCAATAATCAGCTAACCGCAATTTATTGTATTCATGCGCAACATTTGGCAGATTGTGGCAGCATGTTTTTATGTGTTCCGTGGATATTTAAAGTAGCACAAACCCTTTCCGTTCCTCAAGGCTGAATCACTGCAGCCACATATTTTCCTGAGATGTCTAAACCAGACAGGCTGTCTTTTGTTTCCATGGAGACCTGAATTCCAGCTCCTGATCACAGTGTACAGATCTAGCACGTTTCTGACCATAATTCAGGGTTGTCACACTTTGGCAGTAATAGTATGGGAATATGTTAGTGTGCAATCGCAAACTCCTTGTCTTAGTTCAGAGCTTTCACTGCTGCCTTAAAGTGCCACTTAAATCCGGGGTGAAATTTTCTTTGATTGTAGGTTCCGTTGGAGACGTCGCTTGTTCATCATCTCCGCCCCCACAGACGAGGAGTGGGCCTATCAGCAGCAGCTCTATGCCCTAACCAGCCAGGCCTGCAACCTGGGTGAGTTCACTCAGACATGGATATGACAGATAACTGATAATTTAACTCACTTTTGGAGGCCATCAATTAAACTTTTGATAAGACATTCTCTATTTAATATCTTTTTATTTCACAAAAGAGAATCATCCACATACAGTATATACAGGGTGACACAAAAAACGGGAACTTTTTAACAATCCAATAAAACCAAGAGTGATGGAAGAAAAATATTTTATTCAAAGTAATCGAAACCTTAAACCATGCCATTTAAGAAACAATGATGGAATTTTCATTTTTTAAAAATTACTTCCTGTAGATGGCGTCCTCCTGTACGAATGCATTCTTGAAATCTGCTGTTGAGATTCCTCATTGACCGCTGCAACATCTCAGCTGGGATACTGTGAATTTCATCCTGAATTCTCTGTTTTAACTCATCCAGAGTTCTTGGTCGAGTCGTGTACACTTTACTCTTGAGATAGAATTCTCGCACAGCCGCCAATGGTTACTATGGGAAAATGGGAATTTTTGAAGTGCGTATTGGCAGACATAAGCAAGTGGCAGCACTGCGAGACAGTGACCTTGAGCAAGTAAACACACCCCTGTTTTATTAACCATTGGAGGCTGTGCGAGAATTGTTCGGTAACCGTGTGATCTCAAGATTCGGTAACGTTCCCTGGCCCCCTAGATCGCCAGATTTGTCCATTTGTGATTTTTTCTTGTGGGGCTATCTCAAGAGTAAAGTGTACATGACTCGACCAAGAACTCTGGATGAGTTAAAACAGAGAATTGAGGATTAAATTCACAGTATCCCAGCTGAGATGTTGCAGCGGTCAATGAGGAATCTCAACAGCAGATTTCAAGAATGCATTCGAACAGGAGGACGCCATCTACAGGAAGTAATTTTTAAAAAATGAAAATTCCATCATTGTTTCTTAAATGGCATGATTTAAGGTTTCAGTTACGATGAATAAAATATTTTTCTTCCATCACTCTTGGTTTTATTGGATTGTTAAGAAGTTCCTGTTTTTTTGTGTCACCCTGTACATAGTCATACTGGGTCTTACTTTTTGCAATTCTCCTTTGTGCACTCTTTCCGCCTTCCACCCCTAAAGGAATAAACCAACTAAACACGCTCAAAAATCACAAGCCAAAAACATAAAAATCTGAATATAGGAAGAAATACATTTAAAAAAAAATTTAAAAAATATATAATAATAATAATCATCATCATCATCATCATCACCCTCATCATTGTCACAATAACAGTAACAACAACAACATAAGCATGAGCATAGTGATGCATGCTGTAACATAAATAGCAATAATAGGGCAGTATTCATGACGTACAAACTCAAACTTTCTCCATACCGGAAAGTAAAGGCAACCGAAATTCATTAAAGAGATGGCCACAATTATTTATCCAAAGTCATTTTTTCTAAAGGTAAAAAAGACGACAATTGATCATGGAAAATCTTAGAAGATGGAGGGGAGTCATTCTTCCAAAATAAAAGTATGCATTTCTTTGCGACATAAGTAATTAACCCTTTCATGCATGAATTATGAGAACCTTAGTCGAGATTTTTTTTCCTGAGTGTTTTTATTCATCTTTAGGCATGAAAAAACAATGCAATTGATTTTTTTTAATAAAACTGTTTTTTTATGAAGGTAGATTTGTTTCTTTATTGCTTTAACTAAAAAAAAAATGTAATTAAAAAAAAGTGTTTGAATGAAAAAATATATATATGATCCAAAAAATTGCATTTGAACACTTTTTTTCCTTGACTGAAGTAATTTTTTTCTTTGATTGATTTTTTTTTTTTTTAATGATTTTTTTTTTTTTTGGTTAAAGCAATAAAGAAACAAATTTACCTTCATTATTTTTTGTGGAGTTCCAAAAATGTCCACTCCGCTGGACACCTTGTGTTTAATTTTTGAATATCAGAAAGTGATGTACAAAATCAAAACATTTTTAATGGAGCTAATCTGATGTTTTTTTTTTGTTTTTTTTTTACATTTTATCATATTCCCAATTTTTATTAGCAGTTGATTTACACTCAAACATCTCACTGCAAATCAGGTTTATCTAGAACAGTAAAGTTAAAGTAATGGTATGAATGTCAGGGTGTGAGATGGTGCATAAGTGTCCACTGTGTTGGCTGATATGGAACTAAAACAACAAAACCCATGAATGTACAAGAGAACAGCTGGAGAAGAACTGTCCACTGGAGTGACCACTGTGCATGAAAGGGTTAAAATTAGTATCCTGCATTTTTTATGATCTAACTGTAAATTATATGTGTCATTTAGTCAATATAAACGGCTGCTTACATCAAATTGTAAGTCCAAGACTGATTGAGTGAAAGAGTGAATTGAGCTCCAATAACTTTTTAAAAGGTCGCAGTCCCAGAACATGTGCATGAACGTCCCTTCCCTCTTTTTGCATCTATGGCACACTGATGAGATATTCCTTGATATTCTATGCATATTTTTTGGAGTTAGGTAGAGTTTGTGGATGAATTTAAAATGAGCTTCATTAATTTTATTACTTGTAAAAGGAAATGAATTCTTTCACAGATGTTTACCCAGGCATTATCTTCTAATGTTCTGCCCAACTCCTTCTCCCAAATCTTCTTTAACAATTGGAAAGAAGATCGGATAAGAAATTCTCAAAGAAACAGAAAAGAAAGAGAAACCAGACAAGAATGCTAAATAATTGGAGTATTTCAGTGTTTTAGCACCAGAACTTGTGTTATACTGCAGTTGTAGCATCTCATAAATGAATATTTCAAGTAGCAAGATCCACCATCTACAAGAGCAAAATACATGTAATTATGCAGAATACATGCCATTTTTGAGAATCTGACCTTTAAAGAGCTCCATCTTCATATTGCACGGCCATTTTATGTCAGTCACTTACAATCTGTGTGACCTGTTTCGTATCCGTCTGTTCGTGCTGAGTTGGACTTGTTATGTCCTCTCATGCTGACTACACTGTTTGTGCTCTAAACAATTTCCTGTTTCTGCAGCCAGAAACAAACAAAAGAAGCGTCACTTCTCAGAAAAAGTAGGATTTGAGAGTTTCTACCTCAAAAAGAAACTCTAAATATAAGACCTTAGATGAGGAGAGCGTTAAAAATGTACACATATTCAAGTAAATACCTGCAAATTCACGGTGACCTTCACTTTACCCAAACATCTGTCACTGCCCGCCAACATATTATTTAGAGGATTTATGAATATGTAAATCAAATCTGAATACTGCAAGTGGTTTGTTTACTGCAAACCTCCAACTACCATCTGCACCTGTTATTGTGTTAGTGCGAACTGTATGTTTGTGCGAGTGTGCACAGAGAGATGTGCAAAAGATCCCACATGACTGAAAAAGCATGAGTTGTTCTGTTCTGTTCTGTCTGGGGCTCTTTTTCTTCCTTGACGACAACCTTTTTAGCCTCCCAGTTAGTCAGCTTTTCCACAGTTACTTATGTTAATATCGTATATCTCAAAAAGAGACATTCATCTAAACTGTACAAATCTCCACAGCCTGACGTGTCTGACAGATTTATGTAAGAGATGTGTAAACTTTAAAAAGTCTGAATCCCATTTGTCAGTAAAACCAAATAAATGCTGTCATCAGAACACTCTCCTTTACTTGAACCTCATATTCCAGCTTTGTTTATATCAAACCAAGATTTCTGAGATTTCCATCTGGCTCGCACTTCTTTCCATTTTTTATAGCGTTTAAGATCATCACACGCATACTGTTGAAAACATATTGTCATTTAATACTTTACACAGTGAAAAAAAGAAAGAGATAAAACAATAAAGTGGACAACAAGCTCTGGTTAGGATGTTAGTAAATGAGCTTAAGAGTACTGAGTAGAACTTTCTAAGGATTACAAGTAGTAACTGCTGTCATAAATCACTTATTGCTTCATAAATCTGTGACAAATCATAGAATAGATCTGTTTACTTCAAAGAGCTTATGAATGTTTTGGAAAAAGATACTGGACCACTGTGACAAAGAAGTGGAAAGCCAACATTTGTTATAAATGGGATACATGTGGTATAAATCTGACAAATTTAATAAGAAAGTGATTGTATTTAAAACACTGACAACTCAACCTCAATTTTCTAAACAATTCATCAAAGGTCATAATGAAGGGCTGTTAACGTTTCCTAAGTGATTTATCACCATTTATTTTGACATTAGCCTGAATGGTGGTATAATGATTATTACAAAAGCTGCATGTGTTTTGCTCATTTTACATGAATATAAGCTAAAATAAGACTATGTTCCTAATGAATAGCTATACTGCTTCATGATGGAGCTCTTATCGGTGTCTTAACCCATAAAGACCCAAACAGCCACCGGTGACTTAAACCATCTACTGATCTGAACTGTTTAATACCTGTTGATCCACTAATCCTATCAATACATGTAAGTAATTGGTGTAAAATGCAGCTTGTCATCTTTTCATGGTCATCAGATATGACCCATTTGGACGTTCAGAGGCTACGTGGTGAACGTGGAAACACCGTCATCTTCTATAACATTGATTCACCTGAAAAACAAATAGAGTTGGATCAATGACAGTGGATGGAGACACTAGGATTATGTTTAGTTAATGATGTATTTTGCTGAAAAAGTCACTTTTTCATCAGTTTTCTCTGTTTTTAAGCTGATTTGAGCTTTTATGAACATTTAGGCCAACATGGTCAGTAAATTAAATATAGGAAAATAACTGATGCTCACTGAAAAAAATGCAAAAGCCAGAGGCTAATGTCAAAATAAATGGTGATAAATCACTGAGGAGACGATAAAAATGTAGAGAAAAAAATATTTTGGAAGAGTCATAACAGTAGCACTGGGTCTTTATGGGTTAATACCAGGCCCTTAGGTCATCTGCACCCACAACATTCCCCCAAACTTGACAGATTTTCCATAGAATTTAAAGCAATATAAAGACATATCCATCGCCATCAAACGTGTGACAGTTGCATGTTATTGTGAAGTAACATTAATATTAGGTGAAACCAGTGTAGCAAAAGGTTAACAATTAGGTTTATACCTGAAGAACATATGTCATATATGATGAATAATGGTGAGTAAAAGGCCAAAGGAGTTTGTAAATGATTCAGTTTTCTTTATTATGACATGTTAAATGCGCTCATACTGCATGAATCCAGTAGATTCATGTCCTGGATCACCATCAAAAACTGTGAAAACCCTGCTGTGTTCAGCCCTACTCTGAACTGAATTATACAGTGTTTTAATAAGAAGTAACACCCATCCAACCATGACGTCGGGATATACTGCATCTGTTTTAATGTGAGCGAGTCAGCTGACTGAGGGAAAAGCTTGTCCTGCTTATCAGCAGGCCCAGACTGAGGTCTGTGAGGACTTTTTTCCCCTCATGTGTTGCTCTTGGCCAAGTTGGCACCAGGGATGTTCCCTCCCTCCCCGTCCCAGACAAAGGCCTGTGCCGCTGACTGGGCTGAAGGCCTGAGATGTTTGATCCTGGTATTCAGCACTTGGCTCTCATCAAGTAAAGCCAGCACTCTCGTGTGTTTAATGTGGGCTTTCTCGCTTCAGAGGAAACAGCTTTTTTGGCTGGATTTGTAAGACCACCACATTCTCCTCCCTTTACTTAGAAACCAGCACTAAGGTGGTTCCAATAATAAACAACAGCAATGAAATCAGCTTGAATAAGCAGAAGGACTGATGGATAAGAAGCAGTTGGTCAGCATATTCCAGATGCAGTGTTCCCCTTCTGTTGAATCTTTTAAAGTCACTTTTCTTAGATGTGTGTTTGTTTCTTATTTGTGTTGTTCATTTCTGTACTGACAGGTCTGAGGCACATCGCCATTCTGAAGTTGGTCGGCACAGAGCCACCGGATATGGGCGGAGTCCTGGAGCTGTATCCTATCAATGGTAAGAAGGACATTCTCATATAAAATTATGTACGTTACTGCAGGTCAGGCATGTCTCTGGTAAACACACACACTTAAACAAACATAGCACCTCTAATACACACAGTGCCTTCTTTTACTAAATGCTCAGACCATGTGTTCAGACTGACACTCTGCAGTTTGCCTTTCAAACACATTTCTTATTCGGAAGCTACAAGTGAAAAATTTTACTCCAGAATCATAATCAATCCAGAAATCCCCCTGCACAAGCCAATGTTTGCGTATTCTCCTTCTCATCAGTGTTTCAACATATGGTAAAGAGAATCTGAGCTCTGAGGTCTACTCTGTGTTGAACCATGTTCCCAGAGGAACTTTTAAAGAACCAGGACAGTCTCCATTCAACCCCTCAGCTGCAGAAGCATGTGTGGGGCTGCTGCAACAGGCATCTCTGACTCAAAACATGAATTATTCCTTTCACATTATATGACCCTGGCAAACGTGACTCAAGAGAACTCTTTATCAAACGGGGCGTTAACTTTACTGGGGAAAAGGAATCAGGAGTAAGGATTAAGCAAGACTGTAATAAGAGCTGTTGCCAAAAATTGTTAGTCGGTCATAATTTGTGCTTTTGGCATCTGAGCCCAGCATGTGGAGGTAATGTAACTGTCAGACGGTTTTATATATCATAAATAATTACCAGTTGTGGAATGTAATGAGAGGGGGAAACATTGTACTATTTACTCCACTACATTTATTGGAAAGTTTTAGTTAGCAGTTACTTTTAAGATTAAAATTTTCTGTCCAGTGAAAAACACTTGTTTTTTTTGGTTTTTTTTTGGTTTACACAGATACAAAAATGAGGAAAACATACAGTTGATGGAGAATTACCTAAAACCCATAAGCAGCTTGACAAATGGCATCCAACTGGTATTTTCATATAATAAATACTTAAATGTAGTGTGTTCAATTAATATATTACTGATCATAGTCATAGTAATTGTTAAGAATGGTACTTGACGACAGGCAAAAAATGAACATTATTTTCAGATTTATTAATAAACTTAAGGATGAAGTGGTCCTTTACAGCTTGAATTTTAATCTCTTCTCTTTCTTAGAATAAGTAAATATTAAAAACATTCCTGGATGAGCTGGAAAATGTTATAATTATTAGACCACTCTTGTTTTCTTCAATTTCTTGTTCATGTTACTGCCTGGTAAAACTAAAGGTACATTTGTTTGGACAAATATAATGATAACAACATCAATAGCTCATAACAGTTTAATTTCAGAGCTGATATTTAGCCATTTTCCATGTTTTCTTGATAATAACCAAAATCACTTCAGTTCTTACATCAGTATCTATGGCATTGCACTGACAAAAACAGTGCTTTTAGGCATTCCATGTTTTCTTTTCTGTCTGTTTTAGTCACATGATACACACAGGACTTAGTACTTGATTGCATAAATATTGTTTTTGATGACTGATAATTTTTTCCGTGACTGTATGATTATACAGGGGTTGGACAAAATAATGGAAACACCTTCACCTCAAGATGATAATGCCCCAATCCATACAGCTAGAATTGTTAAAGAATGGCATGAGGAACATTCTAATGAAGTTGAGCATCTCGTATGGCCGGCACAGTCCCCAGACCTCAACATTATTGAGCATTTATGGTCAGTTTTAGAGATTCAAGTAAGACGTCGATTTCCACCGCCATCATCTCTAAAAGAGTTGGAGGGTATTCTAACTGAAGAATGGCTTAAAATTCCTTTGGAAACAATTCACAAGTTGTATGAATCAATACCTCGGAGAATTGAGGCTGTAATTGCCGCAAAAGGCGGACCCACACCATATTAAATTATATTTTGTTGATTTTTTAAGGTGTTTCCATTATTTTGTCCAACCCCTGTATATCACAAGGCTGAAACAGAGACAGAAATACTACAAATATATGAGGATCCTATAAAAAATAATGCGTTGCTGTAGATCACACTACACTCCAGTCTATAAAATAGTTCAAATGAGCTCAAACTTTAAAAGTCTACAGCTGTAAAATGCAACATGAGCATCAGTGAATGAATCCAAAAACATCATGGAATTGTAAAACACTGACAGGAACAATTTACTAAACACTCATTTAACTTTTTGGCTTTTTCCGAAGGTTTCAAATGCAGGTTTATTTGTAGCTGAGTGTTTTCAATCAATCATATTCAATCAAATTTTATTTATATAGCGCCAAATCATAACAAAAGCTATCTACACTTTATATATCGAGCCGGTCAAAACCAGACAGAATCCTCCAGGAGCAAACACTTGTGACTGGTGACAGTGGTCAGGAAAAACTTCCCTTTAACAGCAGAAACCTGGAGCAGACCCAGACTCCAGGAGGATGGACATCTGCCTTGATCAGTTGGGGTGAAAGAGAGAGGGTAAAGGGGGAGAAGAAGAGAGAGAGAGAGAGAGAGAGAGACTAGGGGAGAGGGGGAGAAGGGGGGAAGTAGGGGGAGACACATGGATGTAGTTGATGCACAGATAACTGAACTAGAACTGTCAAAAGTAGATCAGCTGGTGTTAGTATAATTACTAAAAGCCAGAACAAAGGTCCATGACTGTTAATACTACTACTACATAACAAGTAGTAACAGTGGATATACTACTACTAAATAACAAGTGTTAACAGTGGATATACTACTACTACACAACAACAAGTATTAACAATGGATATACTACTATTACAACAATAAAAATAATAGAAACCTCTACCATCTATGGAACTATAGCAGTGGTTCCCAGCCTTTCTTGGCTCGTGACCCTATTTTAACATCATACATTTCTGGCGACCCCAGACATTCAAAATGGAGACTTTTTTTTTTTTTTTCTAAAATTAATTTGTTTTTGATCATGTAATAGTTTGCTATACTATGTTGCAAATAAACGTTAATTTTAGATGACATTTAGTGTATATAATGTATATTATTATGGATGGAGGCAGAAAAGCCAGGTGTAGATTACTGCACAAAGTGAGAATTTGATTTTCTTTGGTCAGGATATGTACAGTCAGTCCAGCTTGGATTTACAAGGCTGACAATTAATACTGAACAAACAAGAACTCAAACTATGAATTATGAAAGAACTGCAGGATCTTAAACTTGCCACAATGAACATTTAAGAGATAAACAGAACCACAGTGCTTCAGTTTCAGCTTCATCGTCTGTCATGTCTTTTATGGGATTACAATTGTCTCTTAACTCACCATATATTTTTTATTAGTAAGTTTGTTTTTTTTTTTTTTATCATTTTATCTAGAAATTTCAGGCGACCCCATTTGAATTCCAGGCAACCCCATGTGGGGTCCCGACCCCAAGGTTGAAAAACACTGAACTATAGGTTAACCCTTTCATGCATTAACTGTGGGAACCTCAGTCAAGATTTTTTTCTTCAGTGTTTTTATTCTTCCTTAGGCATGAAAAAAACAATGCGATCAAGGTTTTTTTTTCTGTGGAGTTACAAAAATATCCATGCATTTAATTTTTGAAGTAAAGAAACGTGTTTAAAACTAAATATCAGAGAGGGATATGAAAACAATGAAATAAAAACATGTTTAATGCTGCTAATCTGATGTCTTCTCACATTTTAACATATTCTAATGTTATTAATTCCTCACTTTATCGAGACAATGTGCAAAAAAAACCCTTCTTGTTTAACAAATAACAATTGATTTACACTCAAACATGTTAGTGCAGATCAGGTTTATCAAGAACAGCAAAGTTACAGTAATGGTATGAATATCGGGATATGAGATGATGCGTAAGTGTCCACTGTGTTGGCTGATATGGAACTAAAACAACTAAACCCATTAATATACAAGAGAACATCTGGAGAATAACTGTCCACTGGAGTGACTTATGCATGAAAGGGTTAAACACTATCACAACTATATGGATAAGTGAGTGATGATGATGTTTTCATAGTGCAATGTTAAGTAAAGGATCATCACACTTTTACCATCATTGAAAATAACATCAACTGTGCATTTTTGCTGCTGAACAAAACTTGTTTCTCCAAAATTCAAGTATCTTTTATCACTGTCATAACCAGGGAGTGCTACAGTGGATCGTGAAGGCCTGTCTGCTACTTTAGTAAAGGACATGAGGAACTACTTCCAGATCAGCCCAGAATACTTCTCCATGTTGCTAGTTGGAAAGGATGGCAACGTTAAATCCTGGTATCCATCACCAATGTGGTCCATGGCTATTATCTATGACCTGGTAGACTCTATGCAGCTACGCAGACAGGAGATGGCCATCCAGCAGTCACTCGGCATGCGCTGCCCTGAGGATGAGTATGGTGGCTATGGTTACCATCAGCACGGATATGAACACGGTTACCAGGATGGATATCACCAGGGTTATGGTTACTAACGGGAAACACATCCCTTCCTCCCTCACTGCCCTCTCCTCTTCTTTTGACCCCAAACCCTTTCAATCTTCCCATCCTCTGATTTGCTCAGATCGAGTGAGGTCTTTGAATGTTTCGTAGCACTTAGTGGAGGCGTAAAAACTGTTGCTTTCACCTTTCCAGTTCTTTAATATATAGCATAGTATGATGCAAATAATAGACGTTTTCAAGAGTCTGCTAGTTAGTCAATACATGCTCAAATGAGTCTGAAGGTTCAGGGATCTGTTGTGTTGTTTTTGTTTGATATATTTGTCACTTCCAGCTTCAAACAGCAGTGTGTTACATTTTACATGATCTGCCCCCACCCCCCCACCCCAATTTACCTACCCGGTCATTTTGACGTTTTCACCATCAGTTACTAGCAAAGACCTATTTTGTAGATAATGGGCTGAAGTAAAGCATACAGTGTGTATTTATTTGACATCTGTTGCATTCAAGGTGCAGTTATTAGTTATTGTATGAAGCTGTCACACTATTTCTCTTTTGTAAAGTTTCTGTTGCTATACAATGTTTTATTTATACTCTATTGTACTATATGACAAATAAACATTTGTTTACTACAAATATTGGTCTTTGTCCTTCCTTTTCACAATGTATCAACACTCATAACCAAGGTCTGAGTACAAATTACTAAGTGTAAAAATCCTCTGAGATATATCCCCTCCTAGTGGCCTAACCAAGTGTCAAAGATAATCATTTAAGAGTTTACTTCAGTGGCCAGGGCAGCTCAGCCAAGTGTTGCTGATAGCTACAAAAATTAATTTTCCTCAAGGATTTCTTAAGCTACAAGATGAACCTGTTTCTACACTTGAATGTAAATATTTTTCTAAACAGAATAGTACAATACATTCCAAGGGTGAAAGATTACCGGTATTGTACTGTGTATTTCACATTTTCCTTCTATTCCATTTTACTTTAAGCTCTTTACTATCTCTTCTTTCTGACCACATTCTTTAAGCCTCATCTCTCACCATTAGTTTTCACCTCCAGTTATACTCTCATTTATTTCCAGTAATTATCAACATTTAACATTTTCCATCATCTCCGTCTTCCATGACATTTGCATTTTCTATCATATCTTACAGTTTCAACTTTTAAAATGATCAGATGTCTTGTTTTTTATTCTGAAATCAGAACATTTAGCCGTTTCAGTGGTATACATAATCTGAAATTTATTCCATAGCAGCTTTAGCATTCATACAGGTACATTGAAGTATGGCACAAACAAAACTATAAGAGAAATATTTCTTAGTATCTCAAATAATACTCAGACATGTAACAAAAAAGTTCAAGGCCAAGTAAGAGAATCTCAAGCAAGTTTGTGCTTTTCACGATACAAAACAAATGCTGATGGGTGAGGTCCATCCCACCCTTCGTAGCTGGATAAGCAGTCTTTTATATGTTTATAAAGCTACAATTACAATTAAATTGTCCTTTTTGAAGCTACTGGGACCCTAAATGTTTCCACCTCAGTAACAATAGCCTGATACATTCACAGAACTGGCAAAAATGTGGCCGCTGGTCATTTCATTTCTCACATCACTTTTAACCAAATCAAAAGTTACACATACAGCAAAAATCCCCGGAGAAAACAATCTGTCTCAAACAGAAGCCCTTAAACAATTCTCCAGAGCATACTGTAAAATGAAATGAGTTGGGTTTCTTGTGGTATAAAACAGACAGCACTTTTACACAGACAGGCACATTTCAATATTTACAAAATCCTCAGGTTTTTTTTCACCTGTCATAAAGAAAGTGCAAACATGTTTACTACAAGTTCATCAAAAAAAAAAAAAAATCACTGATCTTTTCAATAAATGCTTCGGCAGACGGCGTCACAGGAGTCTATGGTTTAGTTTACCATCAGGGCCAATCAAGAAAGAACACTTCTTCCTCATAGGTGAGCGTTAACACAATATTACAGTGACTCCTCATCAGATTCACTGTCTGTATTGGGCTTTGTCAGTAGCTCCAACTCCTCGCCATCCTACAACAAAACACACATTAAAAACAAGTCAGAAGATCAGTGTGTTGACAGTTTACTTTTGCCATATAATACTGTCATGAAATGGACAGAGTTTAATTTTGATGTAT
The DNA here is from genome assembly GCF_902148855.1 of Sphaeramia orbicularis. NCBI lineage: Eukaryota > Metazoa > Chordata > Actinopteri > Kurtiformes > Apogonidae > Sphaeramia > Sphaeramia orbicularis. The sequence continues at coordinate 28,468,939 of NC_043977.1, read as the reverse complement.
ATACTGTCATGAAATGGACAGTTTACTTTTGATATGTCTATTACTGCTATAAAAGGGACAGAGTTTATTTGTGTTGTGCAGGCTTAGTCAGAATTTAGTTTGATATGTATGAGATTTGTTAAGCTTACTTATGGGAAATGACAGGAGAATTGATGTTCAGTAGAAGGATGGGGTAGGGGACAGGAGTATATAAAATGAACTTCATCCCGCTCCTTTTCAAATATGTTTTCTTTTCTTTTTTTATATAGATTTTTCTTGTTGTATTGATTTTAAATGTTGATATTCGAAATAAACAATCAGTCACTTTATTTTCCACATCTATACCTCAGTGCAATCACAGAAAGCTATTTTCAAGTTGTTTTCAGGCAGCAGAAGGCTCCCTTGAAAACACAGAAGAAATACCTTGCCTATTATAGGAGTGGGCCCAGTTTTGGACAGGTTACCGGTCATGAAAATCACCACAAAGTCTGCCAAGTCCACATCAGTGTCCTCATTCAGCCTCATTTAACTAGCTAATGGCTTCCTCTTTCAAAATCCAATAAACCACAATGACCTGATGAGATTACTTGAGGTAAAGCAGTTTTCACTTTGAGCAAAATCACATTAGAGGGAAAAAAAAAAACAAATTTCCTACAGAGACATTGGTGTGTGTGTGTGTGGGAGGAGAGGAGGGGCCTTTACATGGCAGTTGCACTGCAGGAGTGTCTGTGTGCATGAGCAAAACAGATTTGTATTTTTTGTCGTTTATTCCCTACCCCTCTGGACCTCTCGAACACCTCTCCGTTGATAACCCGAAGCTTTTCCTGCTGCAGGCTGTATTCTAGGTCTTTGGGCCGGCTGGCATTGTAGATAAAGATGGCCAATAGAACTATGGGAGCCTGGAGGAAGAAGTCTAGTGAAGGGTGGAAATTGAAGAGGAAGAGGGAGAGGGTGGTAACCAGAACGGTGGTGACCTGTGCCGTCAACACGTGGAACATGTTGTCTCTGAATTTCAGGATGAAGGCCACAGATAAACCCAGAGCAGCTGGAAAGAAGACAAGAGTGTGAGTGAGTGAATGTGAGAGGAGATTGTATTTTTTTTTTTTTTTTTTAATCACAATTATAGACATCCCCAATAGATGAGGGCATCAGTCATTTGTTCAAAAAGGGTTCAAAAGAGTCCCATAAATACTATTGTAGTGCTTTTTATTTTCCAAACAAAACAATAATACGTTTTTATTTGGCAAGAAACAAGCAAGATTTTAACATGAACTTTTGAGATACTGAAAATGAGAAAATATGAATTAAATGCACTTCCTGTTACTTACCAGTGACCAGCACCAGGCCCAGGGAGAAGATGTTGTGTCCATGTAGGAGACCACAGTGCATGGTAATGCCTCGAGCCTCCCTGCTAAGTCCAAGGGTTAGACCATTAAAAACCAGTCCAAAGGCATACCTGTAAGAGCACAGGGGATGCACTGAGATTAGAATAACACCCAAAGTCAGTGAAGCCTCCTTTGTCTTGGTATTCATCTTACAATTTACTGTTCTGTATGAAGATGCTTTCAGTGAGTTGGTCTCCATCTTTGAGAAGCTTTTCATTATAGATGTTGGCCATAGCGGAGATAAAACACTGGAGAATCAACAGGATGTAACCGAAGCCTATAGATTGAAGCTTCTTTACGATCCGGTCCCTCCATTCCTGCCCAGGAAGGGGCATGGCCCACGATTCATTGACACTGGGGTAGGAACCAAAAAAACAAAAGAAAACAGAACAGCAGACAGAATCCTTAATGACTGAAAACCTCTTAACAACATTAAATAAATAACGTATGGTATTTATGTACCTTGGACATTACATCATTACATCAGATGAATGTGTCTACCAACTCAGTTTCTTAGTGAAGCCAGACTTAAAGCTAACACAGTTTAATTGTGAGTATTAAGTCTAATCCAACCCTCAAGCATTCCAGATTTTAAACATGCATTTAGATTGCCCTCTACAGGTTGAAAACCATTTATTACAAATGAAAAGAATACATTTTTTTCTTATTAGCTGATCTGGTGGCAGGGGACATACATGGTTCCAGCTTTCATCACCAAATAAAGATGTAAAAAAGCCTTACAGGCACATTTCTCCAGGAACAGAGATTCACAATCAGCACCTGAACACAGTATCAACATGGCCAGAGGTTTTTCTGGCCATGAAGACATCAAAAACTAACAATAATATAGACTGTATGAAACCCTGATATATGAAAGACATATATGCAAGTCATGAATTCTCCTTAAGTTCTTCTCTGAGACATGATTTGATTTAGAAAATGCAGTTAATTTACCAACTGTTTTACAGCTCAACTGACTGATAAATGGATTCCTTGTAGATGGATTTACCTTGTGTGCGTGATTTACGATGATGTAGTAACATAATTGCTGTTCACCAGGTGTGTGGATATGTTTTATGCATTATTATTTTGTTTTAGCAATCGTAATATTTCATAGATAACCTATATAACCTAGTTTTATCAATATGTGGATGTGGGTGATTTAGCGTAGTTTTAATGTGTGACTGGGTGAGTCTTACAAATCTGACAATGGTAATGTTGTTTTCATATTGTAAAGGTATTTTTTAACATTTAATTCTAACAGCTGTCTGCGTTTGAGTTACACTTTAGTAATTGCATTAAACCCTGGGGACAGAATGTGATATATGGTCTTATGTAGCAGGAAAATCCTGATCTATTTTCCCTTTAAATAACCAACTACTTAATTTGTTCACAATGTTACCTGCTGTTCCTCATCTGCTCTAGAAGCTGTGTGTAGAGCAGGCACGAGTTGGAGGGGGTGGAGAGTGGGTTAGAGTGGAGAGCTGGCACTACTATTGAGTGTTGGCTTCCCCCCGATCCGGTCGTCAGGGAAACAATGGACAGGAAGAGGACAACTAAGGCTGCCCACTGGACCCAGGACAGACGCCTCCTGAGGGAGAGAGGAGAGTCACAAATTATAGTTAGACCTGTGGTACACATCTTGCATTTTATTTTGTTAACAGGGAATACATGTTTAATTCCATGACTGTATCTGAATTAATACACTATACACAGTCATGTACCACAAAATAGGCATATTTTTTATTCAAGATTTTATACAACCTAACCATAAATTGGCTTAACAGAGATTTTACACAGGATTACAGCAACTATCAGTGTGTCTAAGAATTGATCCAATATTCAGAATTTCATTTCATTACGTTTTTTTTTTTGGGGGGGGGCTACTACTACTACTACTACTACATTACATTTTACAAGTTTTTTTTCTACTACTTCATAAATCTTCAGGGAGATATGATACTTTGTTTTTTTATTAATCATTTCCCAAAACGTACCTTTTAATTAAACATATACTACATTATAAGACATCTAGCTTTGTGCTGGAGTTGTGTGTGCATGTGTGTGTTACTCTAAATTTTCAAATTACTTTTTATTTCATAGATATAGTGGTTACAAATATCGGTTTATCAGTCTCCTTGATCATTTACAGGTACTGGAGCTGAAAAAAAAAAAAACATAGTGGGTGATCCCTAGTTTGAGATACACACAGATTACCATATTCTAGTGAACACTGTCTCTGAACAGGAAAAGAAAAAGAAATGATAAAGAACATTACATAGTAACTGATTACTTACTTGAGAACAATTCTGAAGAGAACAGCTGTAGTTAAGATGACAAAGTTGGAAAACAACACTGCCATTGCCTGGGGACAATGGGAACAACAAAAGGCTTAGATCTCAAATTGCTAAGTGATAACAGAACACGGCAACTGCAATAAACAGCTCATATACATGTAAGATGTGTTGATATTAGTTATCAGCAGGGTGAACTTTGTATGCTGACAGAAGTTGAACATCTGGAATTTGAGCAATACAGATTCCAATAGAAGCCAAGGAGTAAAAGAAAACATTCAAAACTCAAGTGATTTCATTTCTTTATCTTGTAACTAACAGGCTGTAGGTAGGTCATCACATAGAAGATGATGAGGTTGTCGAGAAAATAGAGGAAAGCAGGGACAGCCCACTTCAGAGAAATAAGGAGGGAGGTACTGGAAGAATATCCTAATTCTCTGCATGATCTCCCCTCTGAAGAAACAAACAAAAGGAGCAAATAAACACACTTTACAAGGCTGTGCAGAAACACATTTAAACAGCTGTGGTCTTCATGTTTACTGTACCTCGGACTATGACCCTAATGGACATAACCAGACAGAAGAGCAGCTTGAGTCCCTCAGCAAGTAGATTAACAGAAGCAGGGTGAAAGTCATACTTGTTCTCTGCAAATGGACCAGAAACAAGGGTTAATACAAGGTTGACACTAAGAAAACAACAACTTAAAATGCTTTAAACACGTTAAATGGTAATATGGCTGGAAATTGCACCATTAATTCTCCAAAGTGACGCAGTTCCAATTCACAAAGTCCAACTTTGATTTGATGACCTATTTAATTATTTAATTATATTTAATATTTTTAGAGATATAAAGCTGGAAATTTTACAAGAAATATTCCAACTTGTTATTACAAATGTATTTATTAAAAATGTTAACATTTACATTAAAAAGTTTACCCAAAGCAATTATGTTAAGATGGTTTTTATTTAACATTACCAACAAGTACCAATAAGTGAATTCTTTAATGCAGTGGGATACAGAATAATGGATTTAAAGCTTTATTAATGCATGACTTTAATACAGATATAGGACCATTTTAATGAAGATTAATTTAAATCAGAAAATATGTTTTTCAAACCTAGCCCTAGTATTAAAATGCATATTCCCATCAGATGATCTTATCTCTGTGTGGAAAATAAAAGTATGTCAGTCTGTCACCAGCATTGGCAGAAAACTTGAGCAGCAGGATGCGACTGGTCCCCAAGGTTACAAAGCCGACACCCAGGGCCAGAGTGTAGACCGAGGAGCGCGAGCATAATCTGGGGCAAGAATGGCAGCAGACCATGGTTGAGATTGGAAATAACTGTAGTAGAACCTGTTGGGACATAAACACAGTAGTGAGGATAGTCACATGCTGAACACACAATGGTACAAATGTGAGACGGACAACAAAAGAGTGGTTGTTGAAAACGGGTTAGACCTAATACTTTTGCAGCACAGCAAAGGGTCCATTGAAAACCAGCGCCAAATCAGGTTTGGGTGTTTGATCCTATAAATGGTTTGTTCTGTGACAAACTAAGCTCTTTGAAAGAACATAAAAAAAACAAACACTGTGATTAAAACATGGACTGACATTCCTCCAGTCTTGTTCACCTGCAGGTGACCAGAGTAAATGATCCTTCAATCAACTGCAACAGTGAGGTACGTGCGAAAAGATACGAGACACAAAGCATGCTTTTCCTCTGGTTTCTTAGGGCTGAGGTAAGAGGTCAGAGGTCATGTGGTTTGTGGAGCTGATTTTATTTGTCTAGAAACTGTGCAATTTCTTTTCTCAAACTTGCAATGAAATATTAGCAAGAAAACACTTAACAGATAAGCTCACTAGGTAAGCACAATGTCCTCAGGTGATTCCTCAGATTTATATATGCCACAAAAAAAAAAGGAGGTAAAAATATTTGGTCAATTGGTAAAATACTGTGACTACACAATTACTTTCTCCTGCTAAATTTCAGGAGGAAGATGGTAGAGGATATACTGTGTGAATGTCTCAGTTTTAGCTGGTTTAGACGAGCTGAAACTGAAATTGTTAATGTAAAAGTAAGTGAAAATCCAACTGGTGTCTGCAGTCTTATGTAACTGTTGCAGTGCAAGTTATTTTGCCTCATACATTAAACATGTGCACAGTTCATTTTTGTGTTTAACATAACATAACACAATACAGAACATAAAAAACAAAAAACAAACAATATGATCAGTGAACTTTCAACTAGGAATGATATGAACTCCCACAGAAAAAAACAGACACTGCTGGTTTTTCTTGTACAACAAATATCACCCTCAAATATTAGTTTGTTGTCTAGTATAGTTCCCAAAAACTTCGCATTAGTCTTTGACCCTCACTGATGATGAAAGCATGCTGAAGCAGAAGCAAAGTGAACATCTGTATTATCTATTAAAACATTTCACTAGTTGAGAACCAGGAGGAAACACGTCAACTATTATATTGCATTATAATGGATTTATATATTGATTCCAAAACTCCTGGACAACTAAATGGAAAACCATACACAGGCTTTCGTTTGGGCACTATGTACAGTGTGCACTTGCATACAAACAGTGTAAGCTACAGACTATTGTAGCTTCAAAGAGCTGACGGTACAAAAGAGGAACAGAACTCAGAGTTAGCATCATTCGCACCACAACTGTCATGTTTCCGCAGGTTATCACAGTCCACATTCCTTAAATGTAGCCATGTATGGTGTAAAAACAAGACAGTCCTATAGAGTCGTACCTTTTAGTCTCCTTTTTTTTCAAGACATGATTCCAGCATCGGAGAGTCGGTCGGTCGTTGTTAGTTAGCAACATCCATGGTGGTTAGCAGTAGTTAACGCCTGCGTTTCCGGGTTCATCTGCGCATGCGTAGTGGCACAGGTACTGGATACCGTTATTGTAGTGCACAGGCTGAGCAGACTAAACCTGTTTGGAGCATGAAGTATTTACTTTCAACCTTTTGTGCAAAGACAGTTGAGTACAAATGGAAAAGGTATACGTGTCACATTTATATACCCTGTGGCAGGGGTGTCAAACTCATTTTAGTTCAGGGGCCACATCCTCCCAGTATGATCTGCAGTGGGCCCAACCAGTGAATTAATAACATAATAATATATAAATCATGCCAACTCCAAACCTTTCAATGTCTTTTATAGTAAAAAAAAAAAAAGTAAAATTACATTGTGGAAACGTTTAAGTCTATAAACTGTCCTTTTAAAAATGTGAATGACATGAACAACCATGAAAAAACTGACATTTATTGAGGAAAAATAAGCGCAATTTTAACTATATCATGCCTCTGCGTATCTGCTTTGTAAATGTGCATTACAACTTACAGATCACAATGGATCCGCAAATACACCAAATATTTTAGTAACTGGCAGAATATTAGTCAAATTGCACTTACTTCTCTTAACACATTTCTAGTTTTTCATATTTTTTGTGAAAGGCTAGTTTGTAAATTTACACATTTTCATGTAATTTCACTTTTTTTTTTTTTACACTGAAACAGAGGAAAAATTTGGAATTGTCATTATTTGTAGGTTTTTATGGTAGTATTTTACTGATCTGACCCACTTGAGGCTAAAGTAGGGCTTGTTATGGGCCCTAAAGTAAAATCATTGACTGTTAATATTGCCAGTGTAATTTTTGTATTTCACAAATTCAACCTACGGGGCCGGATTGGACCCTTCGGCGGGCCGGATTTGGCCCCCGGGCCGCATGTTTGACACCTGTGCCCTATGGTATAATGCGACACAGTAAATACAACACAATAGATGCTCCATTCCACGTAAAAGTCTTGCTATCTCACATCCAAATGACAGAAAATTCCAGTTCTTTGAAACTGGAGGCTTTATTGGTCCTTCTGAACAGTCTTTTTTTTTTTTTTTTTTTTCAAATATCAATTCCCCTGTATGAGTTTCAATTTTGTATCATATTTTATACATCGTGTCTCAATGCTCAAACATTATTTTTGAACAAACAAAAACCGAATATCATACAAACATGTCTACGAAATTGGTAATTCCTTTTCCAAATTGGCAAAGTTCTGCCTCCCTCCTCATTAATGACAATCTTGTAGTGTCACTGGAAAGGCCTCTGGTGAACGAGTTGGTGGATTATCCGTCTATTGCATGTGTCTAATTGTATACAACAGGTTTTTCAAGAAAAAAAAAATCTCACTGATCATGTAGAGGGCTTCAAAACTCATGTATCAAATATGACACGCTAGGCATTACAGGGTTAACTGCACGTTGCCTATGTAAGTTATTATCAGTAAAATAAAGCATAACTTGCCATGTTTAAGACTGAACTAATTTTAACTCAATGGGAGTTAGACCTGCATCATATTCTACAGGATCACGTTTGTCCTGTTTTCATGTACAAGTAAACTTTTCATGTATAAGTAGAAAATAATTATTTCCTCATAACACCATTTTTTTCTCAATATAAAATGCCTCTAAGATCATGTAACTTTTCTAAAAGCAGTTGTGTGTTCCCAAAATGTCAGATTATTTACTTCACATTCTACCACTACATTTCAGTAAATGGTAGTTATGCCACCTTGTGTAAGTGTTGGTGTTCAGGTGATAATATGATGGAATTTATCTTTAACAAGAAAAGCACAAGTACTCTGACAATTTATAAAGAATTCTTTAAAATGGACTGAATTTACTCTCTGATGTATTTTTTTTTCTCAGATATTTATAATTTAAGTTATAATAATAATAATAATAATAATAATAATAATAATAATTATTATTATTATTATTATTATTATTATTATTATTATTATTATTATTATTATTATTATTATTATTATTTCTTCTGTGTGTCTGTAAGCCTTTGCATTATGTTAATTTATTTGTTTGGATGATTTTTCCTTTTGACATCTTGATGTTTGTTCAAAATTTCTCAGTGTGTTGTAAACACATATTTTCAATAAAGTTTGAAAAAAAAAGTGATAATATGGTGGCTCTTGGTAGCAAAGGTTAACATCAGACAAAACACAGCATCTCTTGAGTTTTGTTTTCAGCAGAAAAAGCTCAGATAAATGTACTCTACATTGATCATCAGGGAAAAAAAAAACAAAAAAAAGAAAATTCAGATGGAGAAATTAAAGACTTAATATGATTTAGTAGCAAAAGAACAGACATATGAAGACAGTATCTGAGGAGGATCGTGCTTATACATTTTTTTAATCAGTTTTACGGAAAGTGGTGGTGTTTTCTGTAAAGGGAGGCCAGGATAAGACAGATGTGATGTCTCTTCTTGGTGCCTGTTGGAAGTTATATTTCTGTTTTTGAAGAGTTGCAAGCCAACTAATTGACTCCTACAGCTGTTCTTGATAAAACCACATACTACGCCCTCCAATATCAAACTGAGATATCCACTATTGTAAACTAATCACAAACTAATGATAAAAATGTTCCTCTTTTTTATGTAATGTAGTTTGAGAGAAGATGGAAAGTTCAAAAGTTTGGTCTAATAGTATTTATGGGTTATTTTTCAGTATGCAGAAACCATATTTTGAGAAAACTTCAACACTGAAGATTGATAGTCACATGTCATCAAATAACTTGGCTGGTTTCACATTTTTGCATTAGTACCATTACGCCTCCAACAGCATTGGGAAACACTGGTGCAAAATATGTCCTGACGCATGAAAACTAACTGACAAACTGGGCGGTATTATGTTGTTTGGAAAAGAATATGAACATTTTTGACCAGTTCAACCCATTTGACAGCTAATTTTATTATTTTATTTTTTTCAGATAAGAGTGAATTTGCTGATAAATAGACATCCTTAATAGTTGGTGTTAGATGGTGTTTGTAAAAAAAAAAAAAAAAAAGACCAAATCTGGCATTGTGGCATCAAGTACTAGAAAGTTTTAAATCCTAAGCAGATTCATGCTGATGTATTTTCTGCGTTAGGGTATGATTTTTCTTGTTTAAAAACATTTAGCTTTTTACCTCTCAAGATAAAAGTGTCTAGATATACACTACAAACAAAAAGTTAAGAATATTTCTCTTTTTTTGTCATTTTTTGGTCATTTTTGCCATATGTAAATAAAACTATGTCTGGTCATTAAAAAAATGTGTTTAAATTCAATTCACACAAAAAAAAAGTAGAAAGTGCTGTGCAAGAATCCCAACTGGAAAAAAAAAAAAAAAAATTGGCCAAAAATGAAAAATATCCTTAACTTTTTGTTTGTAGCGTAGAAGGGTTCCAATAACTGCAGCACTATTGAGAGAAGTGTGCCTATCCTCAAAAATGTGTAAATTAAATCAGTTTGATAGAATAGTCAGAATATTTGTCCTTCTCCACAGCTATAACTCAGTCAAGTTTGGAAGTTTTGGGTTACTTTCTCCACAGTAATATTTCTCCACTTTCTTTTTACCGCATCCTTTCTTGGCACATTTTGAGGTTAGACAAATTACGTTGAAATTTTCATCACTCACCCCCAGATGATGGGAAGAAGCACACCCCTAGGTATGACTCACAAGCACGCACAAGGTTTCAATTATAAGAGAGTAGAAAAAAAATATGCCAGGACACAGTTCATCGCCCTAGGACATAATGTTTACAAAGTGTGTGTGTGTGTGTGTCAGTGACAGATAAAGCACCCGGCAGACCTCTCTGTCAGATCACACATTCTTTGACTTTAGGAATAGACCGGTCTCATCTGCAGGACTGGTTGCAGATATGAGGCTTTGTGGAGTTTTGTGTCTCGTGCTGGTCCTGGTTCTGACTGTCCTCTGTGTCCAAGGAAACCAGCAAAATTCCAAGGAGAAACACTATTATATCGCTGCAGTTGAGATAGACTGGAACTACACTGGAAATCAAACAAACAGGTAAGACAACTGGGGGTTAGATTTTTGTAAAGCTGCAACCGGTGGAATTTTTCAGTAGTCTGACAGTTATCATCTTTTAATATTTGGTGATTGTATTATTTTGTATTTAAATATTTCATTTTATTACCTGAAATTGGTGACTGCAGCAGCATTGAATTTGTTATTCTTCCTCAGTAAATTTCTATCCTGTGCCTGTGTTAAATCTTTGACAACTTGTTCTTTGCGCAAGGATAAAACCAATGTAATTCTAAAAACACAGACAAACAAACATTGATTCCACTTAGTTTCCGACCAATGATACATTCATTTTTACGCCCTCAAGTCCAGTGAGTGCTGTGATCTGATTCATGTTGTGTGTTTTTCCACCACCATTACTCAGGTTTGGATCTACGTATAAGAAAGTGGTCTTTCGTGAGTATGAGAAAGGCTTCAGACAGGCTAAGACTCATCCTTCCAATTTGGGTAAATGATGCATATACACACTGTCATCCTGGCTCTAATTAAAAAACAATTTTGCCGTTATGGAACACTCCTCCTTCACATATACATGTAGTTCCTACTTATTTATTTAAGGTGGTTGTTTCTTTGTGGATAGCTTTGCATCCTTGAATGTCTCCTTGTCATGAAAACATAGGAATGGATTAAAAAAGAGACATAAAAAGAGAAACATGAAGCTCAAAATGCTCATGTTTGATGACCGTGACAGCAATAATTATTATGATCTTAGACCACAGGTGTCAAACATGTGGCCCGGGGGCCAAAACCAGCCCGCCAAAGGTTCCAATCCGGCCTGTGGGATGAATTTGCAAAGTGCAGAAGATATTAACAGTTAAGGGTGTTGAACTAAAAAAAAATAGCATAAGAACCTAGAAATACTGACTCCAAATGTTCTTTTTGGTTTAACATGGAAAAAAAAAAAAATGACGTTACGTTTATAAATAATGTCAACTCCAATTACTTCTCTTTGATTTATTGCAAAGAACATTAAACTCTGATATCCTTTAATAATAAAACATCAATAACTTGAACAAATATGAACAACCTGAAATGTCTGAAGAAAAATACGTGTAATTTTAACATTATTCCGCCTGTTTTGTGTCTTGGTAGATCTGATCTGTGATGCGTATGTATAAATCATAAGTTGAGGCATAATATTGATCAAATTTTTCTTATTATTTCTTCTTATTTTTTTTTCCAGAAATTTCAGTTTTTTCAGGTTATTCACATCTTTTTTGTTTGGATAGTTTGTAAAATGTAAATAATTTCATAATTTAATCTTATTTTTTGCATATGAAAAATTTGGAGTTGTCATTATTTATAGGCTATTATGCTATTATTTGACTGGTCCGGCCCACTGGAGATCAAATTGGGCTGAATGTGGCCCCTGAAAGAAAATGAGTTTGACACCCCTGTCTTAGACCAAACTTATTTAGCAGTGCTTTCTCTCATTATTAAAGCATCAAACAGAAAATTATTGGACTCTTAAAGTAGCTGCAAAATGACAAAATTTTCACACACTCTTATGATCTTAAAGAATTAGACAGTTTTCTCTGTAACTTTTAAAGAGCTGTCTCTTCCTAGAAACAAGAAAACTGGAAAAACTCTCACTCTTTTTTATCTTCTTTATCACTTAATGACTCTCACATCCAGACTCAAGTCAGTGAACACACACTACTGTACTGTACTTTACTCACTGTGTTCTTAAAAGTACAAAAACACAGAAAAGCGGTAATGAGTCAGTTTGACTTTACGTCATTTGTGCCAGTCTGTCATCGTGACATAGTAAAGTGAATACCACATGAATCCAAGACTGTCTCTGTCTGTTCAGGTCTACTTGGACCCACCCTAAGGGCTGAGGAGGGGGAGACACTTGTCGTCACTTTCAGGAACATGGCGACCGGAGTATACAGCATCCACCCACATGGGATCGCTTATGGGAAACAGTCAGAGGGTGCGTGCCTGTTCATCCAGATGTATGTGACAGCTGTGGTTAACCTAAGGATGACCGTAATCTCTAAAAAGACAGTCTGTTAAGGTCATAGTGGGTTCTCATGATGTTACACATTGTAATAATTACACAAGATTGGGCAACAAAACAAACAACTTTGTTTGTCTTTTTCTAAAATATTAACCAGAACAGGTGGATTACTGAAGCAGACAGTACTGAAGTCCAGCAGGAAGCATTACTGAGCCTTAGGAAATCACTGTCTGGATCAAAGAAAAATAACATGCTGTGGATCTAGGAAATTGAAAGTGATTTCTACTTAATTTGCGCTTAATCCAAAAGTCAGAGTGCAGAGGAAATGTTAAATTAAGGAAAAGCCTTCAGGAAACTGATTAAGTCTTCATTAATGTTTGATTTAGCTGAAATGTTCTACTAATTTCATAGCATTTATGGAGTGGAAACCCCCCGTAAGACCCCAGCTTAGCTTTTTTTTTTTTTTTTTTTTTCAGGAGCCAACTACTTTGACAACACTTCACAGAAAGAGAAAGAGGACGATGTAGTGCGGCCTAACAGTGAACATGTTTACTACTGGGAGGTGACGTCAGATGTTGCTCCACAAAAAAACGACCCTTCCTGTCTTACCTACACCTATGTCTCCCATCAAAATGTGGTGGAGGATTACAACTCAGGCCTCATTGGTACTTTACTCATCTGCAAGCCTGGTAAGAAATAAAACCTGGCAGTGGGGTTATTGTTGCTTGACCAGAAAAAGCATAAAACCTAAACTATGGCTCAGAAATATTTGTCAGTAATTTATCATTAATTGTGATTGTTCTTTCTCTGTCTTTGTAGGCAGTCTGGATGAGTCAGGAAATCAGGCCAGGTTCCACGAGGAGCATGTGTTTCTTCTTGGTGTTTTTGATGAGAAACGGAGCAAATACAAGCCAAACACCTATGAACCGGACAACCATGTCAAATACACCATTAACGGATACACACAGGGATCACTACCTGGTTAGTACTGACTGTCATCACACTATGTTGGGTAACGCTGGGAAGTTCCTTTTTCTTTTCAAGTGCAGTATTTCTTTACTACTTAAACGGATATGTTGTCATTATGGAGAATGCTTATCCTCTTTTTTTTTTGCAGTTACGTCACCACAGTGAAAACGGTGAAAATGAGCTGCCAGTAGTTAGTTGGTTTTGTTTATTTAGTTTTTTTATGACTTGCATTTTTTATTTCTTTTTTCCAAATGTATCACATCATCACACATCAATTACTAACATTAGAGCACTGGTAAATAGGGGTGTAAGAAAATATCAGTTCTGCAATATATCGCGATATTTCATTTCACAATACTGTATCGATGTTAAAAATTACTGTATCTATATTTTTAGGTATTTATTCAAATGCCGATATTGTGCTGGTTCATTTTTGTGTTTTTGTTTTTCTTTTTTGTTTATGTTTTATTTATTATTATTTAACACTCTTTTATTAAATTATGTTTGTTCCTTTGTTGAGACTGCACAAAAATAATGTTCTGATGTTAGTTATGAACTAATAGAATATGAACATTTGAACAGGATCTTAAACCATAATGTCTGAAAAACATAATTTAAGTTTCAACACAGGAAAATTTTGGGATATAGCATTAGATCCTGTTGTGATGAAATAAAAATGTGTTTAGTGTTTGTGCATATTTCTGGTGTAATTCAATTCTTCAAGGAAATAATCTTTTTTTAAAAAAATAGCCTTTTTAACAGTATCATAATATATCGTGATATATCGTATCATGATCCTAGTATTGTGATTTGTATCATATTGCCAGATTCTTGCCAATACACAGCCCTTTTGGTAAATTACCCACCCATAACCAGGGGTCTTCATATCGATATAGTGGCTTTTTATCCCACACACATCAGTTTGGAGTATCCATACATATAATATATATACATACACCATAAATATCTACACAGAGGTGTCTAATCATAATATACACACATACATGCGTAAGGTATGTGAGCATTGTCTTTTCAGTGTGAAAACTCTTAGCCTTTAGTGTAGTGATTTTCAACCTTGGGGTTGGGACCCCATGTGGGGTCGCCTGGAATTCAAATGGGGTCACCTGAAATTTCTAGTGATTGATACAAAAATGAAAACTTAGTAATAAAAATTTACATTATATAGCCTAAATGTTGCCTAAAATTAAATATATTATAGAAAACTATTACACGATCAAAAACAAATTAATTTCAGCAAATAAAATGTCTCTGTTTTAATGTCTGAGGTCACCAGAAATTTCCAATAATTTATAAAAAAAAAATTAAAACTTACAAATAAAAATTTGCATTATATAGCCTAAATGTTGCCCAAAATTAACATTTATTTGCAGCATATTGTAGCAAACTATTACACAATCAAAAATAAATTAATTTCAGCAAATAAAATGTCTCCGTTTTGAATGTCTGAGGTTGCCTGAAATTTCAAATAATTTATAAAAAAAATTAAAACTTACTAATAAAAATTTACATTATAGAGTCTAAATGTTGTCTAAAATTAACATTTATTTGCAAGATAGTATAGCAAACTATTAGATGATCAAAAACAAATTAATTTTAGCCAAAAAAAAAAGTCTCTGTTTTGAATGTCTGGGGTCACCTGAAATTTCTGATGTTAAAATGGGGTCACGAGGCAAAAAAAGGTTGGGAACCACTGCTTTAGTATTTAAAATCTAAAGATTCCAGGTTTTTTTCTCCATTTCAAAAGATATTTTTCTGTCTTGTCCTGCATCCTATTTGACTTTTTTTTTTTCTTTTTTCTACTTGTCTTGTCCAGTATCATAACAGCAGAATGGTAGTCTGGCTGCCTTTTGGTGCTAAACAAATTTGCTTTGCCAAGGGAAACTTCATAAAGTATGTGAAGCTCCCCTTGATATTCTACTGTCTTTATTATGAGTTTTGTTAAATCGCATTTTGATGCGGGAGTGGGAGTGGGTGGGGGGTGGGGTGGGGGGCAACAAGAAAGAAGAAGGTGGCAAAGACCCTCACAAGAAAATATCAACAATACAAACAATAACAACCATGCTGATAATTATAATGGTAACAATAACTACAACAAGAACTGAGTAAACTGGGCAGAAAGAATCAGAATCAAACAAACGAACAAATAAATAAACAAAAAAAAATGTATGACATTCTTTCATAAGCCGCTACTTTTCCCACTTCCAGCATCTAGTCCTGGAACGGAGGCTCTCCATATTTCTTCCAGTTCCTCATGATCATTTGTCGTCCAGTCATTCGAACAGTCTGTATCCAGTCTTTGGTTTTGTTTATTTCAATGTAGACTAAGAACAGAGTAAAACCACTGAACTGACTTGACATCTCTACCTACATAGAGCTTAATACTTTTAGTACGAGCACAAATGTGTTCACTGACTGCAAACCAGGCCATGAAATAGTCCATCACTCACTTCAGTTTAATATCTCCCAGTTTGGTGGTGTTATTATGTAAAAAAAAAAAAAAAAAAATCTCTCGCTTTTGCTTATTTGCACAGATTGCGAGAGGTGAATGCTGTGGTGCCTCTGGTTAAAAATAAATAAATACATAAATTAAAAATTGACCCCACAAGATGAATAAAAGTTTTCTCCTTCCTGTGCAGATGTCAGTATTTGCGCCTACGCCTCTGTGAGCCTCCATCTGGTGGGTATGAGTTCAGAGCCTGAGGTCTTCTCAGTGCATATGAATGGGCAGGTGCTGCAGCAGAATGGGCATAAGGTGTCTTCGGTCGGTCTCATCAGCGGCTCCTCTGCAACTGCCAGCATGGTGGCCCTCCATCCAGGCCGCTGGCTTCTGTCCTCACACACCACCAAGCACATGGAAGGTAATAAGAACTATAAACACACATTTTGGATGTTGTCAGGGTAACTTAATCAACATCACATAATGTTTTTCTACCTCTGCAGTTGGATTGCATGGTTTTGTTGATGTGAAGACGTGTGAGGGTTTTGAGGCCCCCCACAGAAGGATGACCCATCAGCAAAAACGTCAGAGCAGAGAGTGGAAATACTACATAGCTGCCGAGGAAATTGTCTGGG
The DNA here is from genome assembly GCF_902148855.1 of Sphaeramia orbicularis. Classification (NCBI taxonomy): domain Eukaryota; kingdom Metazoa; phylum Chordata; class Actinopteri; order Kurtiformes; family Apogonidae; genus Sphaeramia; species Sphaeramia orbicularis. The sequence goes on along the minus strand of NC_043977.1, from coordinate 28,452,355 downwards.
ACTATGCACCCAACCTGCCTGAACATGCTGATGAGTAAGAAACATTAACAGATACTTTACATTTAATAGATTTGATAGAATTTTAAAGATATACATGGGTGAGGTCAAGGGCGTCACAGATGGACAGCCCACTACTTTTTCATTCATAACTTTTGAACCAGATGAGTTTAAGACGAATATTACATATAATTGGAAAGGTCTAAATGCCATCTTAAACATACTCAAAGGGCAAAATTTTGATTCAAATTTTTTCAAATGAAAAATATCAAAAACTACTGCGTCATAGACGGACAAAAAATTAATGTCTACTTTTGCAAGAATTACAAAGTTCTCAAAAGTGAAGTTCCTCTGACATTTTCATCCTAAAATATATTCAGTGTATAACTTAAATCCTCTATTTTACAACCTAATAATTGGTTAGAGGAAGAAAATATTTTATCATACTTAAATAGTAAGAGTTTTGACAAATGGCAGCGTCACATAAATATCAAATTAAACATTTTCATTTCAATTATCAAATCATATACATTTTTTTTTTTTTTTTTTTTACAATATTTACAACATACAAAGAATATTAACATTATATTCAAATGTATTTTGCATAGATATATGCATTTATTCATTTTAAACACTGTGTTTAGAATATGACATAAATAATATAATAGTCAAATATCAATGTATTTGGAATGAATTTAGTTTATTTATTAGAGTTTATAAAATGAACCCAGAATCACGGCAGAAAACTGTGTCACTTTCCAAACATTCACACTGATAAAACTCCTCAAATTTTTTTAGACATTTTTTTCTCATTTCAAAATACATTTTCCTGAAAATATAAGTATTTACCTATCCAAAAAATATAAGTATGGTGTAGATTATTGTAAATTAATTTTTTGGCCAGATGTTAATCTTCCCTTGACTTCACCCACGTTCAGAAAAGTGCGTAAGCCTAGTTACTGTGTTACATCATTGTGAAAAGGGTCCTGTGTGTTCATGGAAACTATACACATTCATTCAAATGACTGTGTCATTTGTACTTTGTACTTGTAGATTAAACCTCTTGTCTCCTTGTGCAGGGACTTCAAGTTGCAGTATCTGACACAGTCCTCAACACGCATTGGTCAGAGGTACAAGAAGGCAGTGTACACCATGTATAAAAACGAGTCATTTACAGAAAGATCAGAGATCTTACAAAGGAAAAATGAGCTTGGGATCTTGGGCCCAGTGATCAGAGCACAAATCAGAGATGTCATCAAGGTGAGATATATTGAACAAGTATCAAATCAATTAAAATGGAATACATGGGAGCAGAGGTGGTAAGAGTCCATATGTTCTGAAGACACCTGTGTAAAAGAAAAGTGGTAAAAGTAGAAATTCTACTGAAGGGTCCGATCAAGTGGTAACACGTGGACACATTTAGTGTTCAACAGTCTCTGTCATGTAAGCAGAGTAACTTATATGCATGTATTATACATATTTGAGGAGGTATTTATGTATAACAAAATTCGGGGAGATAAAATTTTTAGGTGAAAAATGTCAAATTACTGCTCTGTAACACATGGACTTGAAACAGACATCAATTTTTTAAGCTTTACACAAACATTCAAAACATGCAGTTCTTGACAGAAATTGATATCAAGTAGGACAAAACCTTTTGGACAGGTTGCCATAGTAACATTTGAACGACTCTTTACCATTATATGCATCATCCAAAATGTTGACGTATTTTTAAAGCAAAAAGCCAGATATGATCACAATGTTTTATTTAATGTATTTAATATTAACACAGTGTTATTTATAAGTTGTGGTGGTCCATACTGATATAGGTAAATTACAAATAAGGAGTAATTTCTTGGTAACAGTTCACAGATAGTATTTTTAAATGTGACAACCTGAATAAATATTCACATTTTTTAGATAAATTTTTTTGCGTCAAATTCCAGCTATATTTTTATGTCTGCGGCATGGCTACTGTGTAAAAAGTACAATCGATAAAACTGGTTGTAACTGTTTTCTACGCGTGGTATTTTAAAAAGGATAACAGTTCCAAAAAATAGAGATCTTTAGCTAAAAACTGAGCCCCCTTGAAAAATGATGTGTGCAAATTTATTTTTTCATGCTGATGTTCACTTTCATTGATGGGACCCTGAAGTAAAAGTGAAAAAGCACAGGCTCCAGTATCTCATTTCTGCTGTTTCTGTGTGAAGCTAACTGAACCTCACAAATAGCAAGACTATCAAACTAAATACACTGAAAAAAACACAATGACATTCATTCCAATATTCGCATACTTTTTCAAAGTCAGAAATGGAATTTGAAACATGAAGACGCCTTCTTTGCTCTGTTTTGTTAATCCTTTTAGATTGTTTTTATCGTTTTATTTTTTACGCGCATAATATACTGTACATTGAAGGAAACAAAGGGAATATTTTTTGTGTTATCATCTTTTTAAGTCCTTTTGGAAATTGAGAAGGTAAAAAAAGATAGTTTTGAAAACGTAGCCTCACAAAGTAACTGCAGAAATCTGTAGAATGAATACAAATAGTATGTAAAAAAAAAAAAAAAAAATACATACAGTAACAAAGTATTTGTATTTAGTATCTTTTTATGTCTGTATGTACACATTGGATTTATAGTTAGAGCAAACAAAGCCACAAAATAAAAGACAGCTAAATCTTCTCAAAAGCACATGATTTATAGATAGATAGATAGATAGATAGATAGATAGATAGATAGATAGATAGATAGATAGATAGATAGATAGATAGATAGATAGATAGATAGATAGATAGATAGATAGATAGATAGATAGATAGATAGATAGATAGATACTTTATTGATCCTTTGCAGGAAATTGTTTAACCCTTTCATGCATACTGGTCACTACAGTGGACAGCTATTCTACAGCTGTTCTCTTGTATATTCATGGATTTTGTGGTTCTTTTTTTTTTTTTTTTTTTTTTTTAACACATATCTTTATTAAAGCTTTAAGACACTACATATCTTTTCTGACATGGATTGGTAACATTATGTAGATCTCCCCTGAGCATAAACCCCCAGAATCACAAGCCCTCCCCATAGTTTTCACACAATTTATCAGTAAAAACATGTTTCTGTGCATCAAAAATTAAACGCGTGGTGTCCAGCTGAGTGGACATTTTGCAACTTCATAAAAAATAGGTTCATAAGAATTTTTCTTTTCATTATTGTTTTTTTATGTATTTTTAATTTTTTTTTTTTTACAATCTTTTTTATTTCATTTTTTTTTTTTTTTAATTTATTTTTCAGAAGAAAATTTCCAATTGCATTGTTTTTTTCATGCCTAAAGAGGAATAAAAACACTCAGGAAAAAATTTTGATGAAGGTTCTCGTAATTCGTGCATGAAAGGGTTAATGTATGTAACCATTCTCTGTAAACACATTGTTGAGATGTCAGTGAAGAACCTTTTCTAGACAGCATCCTCCTGCTTTTTTTTTTGCAGATTATCTTTAAGAATAAGGCGTCCAGACCTTACAGTATCTACCCTCATGGACTGACATTTGAAAAGTTGGAGGAAGGGGCCAACTACCCAGAAGGAGGTACTGGGGATCTCTTCACTTCACACATTTTGAACAGTTTTACTACATTTTGGCTGAAAACACACAAACACTGACTATATCCCACTGTCTCTAGGTAACCACTCTCACGCTGTTCAGCCTGGTGAGACACACACCTACGTCTGGCGTGTGGTTGAGGAAGATGAGCCTTTAGACAGAGACTCGCGATGTCTGACACGAATGTACCACAGTGCGGTGGACACTCCTCGTGACATCGCCTCTGGACTGATCGGACCAATCCTCATCTGCAAGAGTGAGTCCCTCAATGTCAGGAATGTGCAGGTAAACTCACTTTTTTAACTCTTAAAGACCTAGAACTACTTTTATATAGACCTCCAAATGATTTTTTTTCTGTACACTAACCTTCCCCTAAATGATTTATCACCATTTATTTTAACATTATTCACTTAAATTTACATTTTTCAGTAAAAATATGGTATTGTCCTATATTTAATTTGCAGATCATATAGATCAGGGGTCTCAAACTCATTTTCTTTCAGGGGCCACATTCAGCCCGATTTGATTTCCAGTGGGCTGGACCAGTAATATAATAGCATAATAACCTATAAATAATGACAACTCCAAATTTTTGACTATGTTTTAGTGCAAAAAAAAAAACATTAAATGATGAAAATACTTACTTTTATAAACTATCCAAACAAAAAAGATGACTTACCTGAAAAAAATGAAACTTCTTAAGAAAAATAAGTTCAATTTTAACAATATTATGCCACAACTTATCATTTATACATGTACATTATGGATCAGATCTACAAAGACACTAAACACTTAAAATTGTGCTTAATTTTCTTTAGATATTTCAAGTTGTTCATATTTGTTCAGGTTATTGACATTTTATTGTTGCAGGATAGTCTGGAAATGTAAATATTTTCATAATGTAATGTTATTTTTTGCACTAAAACAAAGACAGAAATTTGAAGTTATCATTATTTATAGGCACAATGTAATTTTATTTTTTTATTTTTTTTTTTTTACATTAAATTGAGAAGAAAATACAGAGTCATTATTTTTTGTAGGTTATTATGCTATTATTTTACTTGCGATCATATTGGTCTGTATGTGGAACCTGAACTAAAATGAGTTCACCAGCCTTGACTGTGGAATTTTTGCACTTTGCAACTTCATCCCGCGGGCCGGATTGGAACCTTTGGCGGGCCGCATTTGGCCCCCGGGCCACATATTTGAGACCCCTGATGTAGATGTTCATAACAGTTCAGAGTAAAGTTAAACGTTATTATTTCAAAACAGAGAAAACTGAAGTGAAAGTGACTTTTTCAGCAACATATATCATCAACGTAACATAAAAACAGGCTTCCTCAACTGCTGTCATTCGTCACACTACATGGGTTTTTCTCATGAATCAGTGTTGCAGAAGATAACGGTATTTCCACATTTACTACGATGCATGTGAACATCCAAATGCGTCATATCTGATGACGATGAAAAGCTGAAAAACCGCATTTTACGTGAATTATCTCAATGTATGGATAGAATAAGTGGTTCATAAGTTATTAAATCAGTCAGTGCTTTTGGTCATTAGTGGCTGTTCAGGTATTTGAGGGTTAAAAAAAAAGGAAACGGATTTTCCAAAGCAGATAGCAAACATACATACATATTAATGTACCTCAGATTATTCTTTTCGGTTTATACATAGAATGAGTGGAATTAGTCTTGGAGAAAATGTTTTTTCCTCTATGTTCTTTAATTTCATGAACACTCAAACACATGTTCTGTTTATCTATGTCATGGGTCAACAACCTTTTCTATCTAAAGAGCCATTTTAGGACAGAAACAGAAAAACAAAACTGTCTGAAGCCAAAAGATATCCTTATATGCTTTAAAAATCAAAATCTTACCAAGTGTACTTACAAGTGTACTTACTATCTCATCACACTTAAAATAAGACATAATCACGTGAAGAGTAACTTTTCAGCAAGATATAAGAACTTATTTTTAAACAATAGATCCTGAAAATCTTATTTCAAGAAATCTTACCAAGATAATTTTCACTTGTTCCTTTGGCAGATTTTTTTTGCTTAATTCAAGATTCTTTTTTTTTTTTTTTGGCTTAATTCAATCAAAAAAAAAAAAATGCCAATAGAACAAGTGAAAATTATAATTCGTAAGATTTCTTGAAATAAGATTTTCAAGATCTTTTATCTAAAAATAAGTTCTTATATCTTACTGAGAAGTTACTCTTTAGGTGATTATGTCTTATTTTAAGTGCGATGAAATATTTTGACTAGAAATGAGAAAAATAAATTTGGCAAGATTTTGATTTTTTCCAGTGCTCAAAGTGGCGACTGTATAAGCAGTTCTTTGGTATTAGTTTGTACAGAATAGGTTGAGAATAAATCAAAGTTTTGGTGCATTTACAGAAATACAAAGAAATTTCAGAAATACATTAGACAAATGGTGTCATTTGTTATTATTGTGGCCTGATATGTGAAGGTTTTCTTTGAAATGAAGAACACAAATGAATGAAAAGTAGTCTACTTTTACTTCTACTACTACAACAACTATTTTTATATTTTTTTGGAGTGTTGTCTACATTTTTACATCCGCATAACATCAGAATGACTTGGTTGTAACAGGAATAGGAAAATGTCTAAAAAGTGTTATTCCTTTCCATGTGTTTTTCACAAAGCCACATGGAGCCACTTGAAAAGGGCCCGAGAGCCAAATGTGGTCTCCCACCCCTGATCTATGTGATAAACACATAATGTACCTATATGGATTATGTGTTTTTTTTTAACTCTTCAGCGAAGAGGTGAACGCAATGGCAGCTGTTTTTGTTGTCAGCAGAATTATGCATAAGCTGTTAAAATGATTCATACATTTTGGTGAAAGCGTGTGTTGAGACTAACATTGAGAAATAGCATGTTTGAAATACTTCGATGGAACTATGTGATTTGAGTATGTTTTGACGATTTTCCATAATGGTTTTGTAAACTTAAGGGGTTAGCAAAATGCAGAACTGAAAAATAAGTAAAGTAGAAGGGCACGCAGAGCACATACCACTGCCAAGCTTCCATGGCCATGTTATTCAACTACAAGTGCGATATTATTGTTTGAAAAAATAAGAAATAAAAATTTTATCCCTTTTATCAGATCTTGCTCCAAAAATTACCACAAAGTTTCAAGTTTTATGTTGAAAATCACAAGATGTTTTTGCATAATCCTACTGACCAACAAACAAATAGTATAAAAAACACCCTCTTGGTGGAGGTAACTAACCAAGTAATAGCTTATATATTGTACAGGGTGTCCCATAAGTCTCCATACATAGGAAAAATAAACGTTTCTTGACATAAACCATTTTTATTTATATAATATGCTCTATATGACTGCCATTTTGTCGGGAACACATTTCAATGTGTGTCCTCCACTGCTGAAGAACTATAAAGAAGAAATATAAAGAAATACATGTTAGAACCATATGTATTATGTCTCCTATGTATGGAGACTTATGGGACACCCTGTACATTCAGCCTATATATATATATATATATATATATATATATATATATATATATATATATATATATATATATATATATATATATATATATATATATATATATATATATATATATATATATATGTTTGCAACTGATAAAATCAAACTTACACTCTACATGGAAAATAAAAGTAAGTCGTTGTTGTTTTTTCAGCTTAGAGCAGACAAGGAACAGCACGCTGTGTTTGCAGTGTTTGATGAAAACAAAAGCTGGTACATGGATGACAACATTCGACAATATTCAGATCGATCCAGAGTCAACAAGGCAGATCCAGACTTCTATAGGTCCAATGTCATGCACAGTGAGTTCAGAAAAAGCCTCATCCTTCAAGATCTGATCTATGCATATACTATTTGCTACTGTATTTAACTCTGCTGTCTACAGCTGCCTGTCAGTCAACTAACATGATGTCTACTGTCTGTTTGCAGCGGTTAATGGTTATGTATATGAGAGTGGTCCAGTCTTGGGCTTCTGCTACGGTGAGGTTGCAACATGGCATGTGTCCAGCATTGGAGCGCAGGACTACATCCAGACAGCTACATTTTATGGTCATAAATTTGAGCTAAATGAGCGCAAAGAGGACATTCTCAGCCTTTTCCCCATGACTGGAGAGACCATCAGTATGGATATGGACAACACTGGTGAGTCAGAGCTGACATGTCCATTTATATATATTCAGGGTTCCTGCGGGGTCTTAACCCTCTCATGCATGACGTCCACATCTGTGGACACATAGTTTCAGCTCACTTTCTGAAGGGTTATAAAGGCAATATTCTCCAATCCACATGGGGGTAGTCTCTATAGAACTAAGCAATACAATGAACAAAAGGATCATCTTAGTTGTAGAATTTGGACTGCTCTGTGATCTCCTAAAGTTAACCTCCATAGGACCCAGCTATGGGTTATTGAGTTTCACAGCTTTGAACAACGCCCCCCCCCCCATAAAACTGTCCACCGCAAAGGACATTCCATAAACATTTTAAAAAATGCATCTGAAAAAACCTGTTGCATCATGATGTTTCCAATTTTGACAATTATTTACTTAAAAAAAAACCAAACATGTACTTTCCTGGGTCTCAGAAGGTTAAATATCTTCTTAATAAAACTATATATTTTTTTAAAAATTCAAAATGCCTTTCAACTTTAGCCTAATTCTGATATAAATAACATAATAATATAAAATCAATCTAAAAAAAATCTAGATACTTTTTTTCATAATTTATGCATGAAAGGTTAAAAATCTTAAAAGTCTTGAATTTACAAATCATCATTTAATACCTTAAAAAGTCTTTAAAAGGTATAAAATTTGATACGGTAGGTCTTAAGTTATGTTGCCATGAACTTGTTTGTATTGTGTTTAAATGTGTCTGTTAAATGTCCAAGCTGCAAAGAAAGTAACATTAGCTGACTCAGTTCCACCTGTTCCAACTCAACAATTTATATTGAAATTAGAAACCAATTGGAGCTAACTTTGTAGTCTCTGGTGAGAAATGAGTCTGAACAATGGGAATCAAGGTGTAAATAAATAAATAAATAAATAAATAAATAAATAAATAAATAAATACATTTTCCTAAATTCAAGGAGTCACAAATTTTTGCCAGTATGCCTGTGAAATGGGCTGTGAAATTGGCATTAAATTTTGCTCTAAATAGTTTTAAAAAAAGGTCTGAAAAATTGTTAAATTTAACCTGTAGGAACCCTGCACATAACTCAACCTGAAACATTTGCATAGAGAACTGCTCAGTCTTATACATGCAATTTCAGATAAATATTTTTTGGTTCTCTCTTGTACTAGGTATCTGGCTCTTTGGTTCCTTTGGTATGCACGAAACAACCAAAGGAATGCGTGTAAAGTTTCAGGATGTTGAGTGCTTCCGTGACTTCCAGTATGAGTACAATGATTATGAAGAGCCACTAGGAGGCAAAGAATATATAACGTGGAAGCCAGTATCTTTGGATGATATCAAGAAAGAAGAAGAAAAAAAGAAGGAGCTAGCTAAAGAAGAAACAGCAGCAGAGCTGGATTATTACACAGCACTGTTCGCAGATGAATTAGGCCTCAGGTCTCTGAAGAACCAGACAGCAGATTCAGATGTGGAACAGATTGATCTCTCTTTCCTGGACTATGATATTGTTGATGCAGGGGCGATTACAAAAGACACACAGAATAAAAATGAAACAACTTCAAAACCAGATCCTCAGGTGGATGCACAGAATCATACGTCAATAAAATTTATGAACCAAAGTGATACAGTAAATACACAGAACAGCAGTGTGTCATCAGGATTTGACAGTTTCTCTGAATATAAAATAGGGAACGTAACCATTTCAAGCCTGAATATATCACTTGAAAGTACAACTGTAAATGATAGTTCTCCTGAAGTTCTTTCAAACTTCAATAACGTCACATCGTCTTCAGACTCAGAGAACACAACGCTACCCAATGCCACTTCAATATTAATGGCTGGAAATGTGTCTACAGAATCTCCTAGCCTCACCGTAACAGAGACTACAAACCTCACTGAGAAATTGGCAAGAAATTTATATTCTATCTTGGGGGTAAAAGGAAAAAATGCAACAGTCATAAATGGAACCCAGACTTCTGTGAGTAATATTGTGAAAGAAGATTCAGAGGAGATACTAACCAGAGGGGATGTGTTTTTCTACTCTGCACCCGTTGATTCACCAAAAACACCAGAAGGCAACGAGTCTGTCCAGGAGAGATTGAATAAGACGTCTACAAGTCATGTCAACATATCAGCAGCCACAACAAATCAATCAGTGTCTACTCCAAGAGCGAACATTACAGTAGTTAGCATCAGCAGCAATGAGACACGCAACTTGACCTTAGAGTTGAAGGTGGAGAGCACAAGCAACAAAACCAATGTCACTGATTTACCGCAGACGGCAACAAAACTGGAGTATCATCATCAAAATGTTTCCTCTGGAGATGAGATCACGTCAGTCAATTCCAGCCTTGACACATTAAAAACAGAAAATATAACATATTCTACACAGTTGAATAGTTCGGTGCAAAACGTCACTGTGGAACTGTTCACGTCGAATTCATCAAAGGAGGTAAATTATGAGAGTAGAAGTAATGTAACCACTCTTCCTGGGGAGTTAAACCATACAACCTCTGTAGAAAATGTCACCAGCGAGACTACAATGTTGAACGTGCCCATTTCCAGTGATCCAGTTACATGGAGCAGCTCCGAGGAGTTAGGAGGTTCAGAAAGCAGTGAAGAAGTGTTCATCTACCTCCAAGAAAACAAAACAGAAGCCATTAAAACCACCTCCATCAAGACACAGGAAGAAAGCTGGACTTACGATGCGACTCACCAGATGGTACCCAATGAAATTCCTGACCACATCCTCAAATACATTAAGAAGGATGAGGTTCAAACAACCCCGATTCCAAAAAAGACTCCTAAGGTTAAAAAGGTGACGCTTCGACACAGGCCCCTTAAAGGCCAAGGTATGAAAACAAGGAGGAGGAAGGAATACGTGCCTCAGTCCAGGAGTGGTTTACCATTCTCCCCTCGTGGATTCAATCCTGGCATGGCCCCACGTGGATCCCGACCCCTCCCACCACAGCCCATTTCTGATGAGGAGGATCTCATCAACCAGGCTATAGTCATCGGAGTACCCCGGCCAGATTTCAGTGACTACGAGCTGTATGTTCCTGGGGATGACCCAGATCACATCGGACCAGATGTTCATGATGTCAAAGCAGATGAATATGAGTATGTGTCCTACAAAGACCCCTACAGCAGCCACGAAGACATCAAGAATCTGAACCTGGATTTAACCAGCAAACATTACTCACAACTGTCAGGGCCAAATGTCAAGACTTACTTCATCGCTGCAGAGAAGGTCGAGTGGGACTATGCTGGTTATGGACGGAGGTAAGTACATAAAGAGCAGTAAAAACCAAACACTTTCATATCAAGTTTTCTGTGGGCTCAAATGGAGTGAAAAGAGTATGAGCTTTAATGATTGCAAATAATTCTTAAGTTTATAGCTGAAAATCAGCATTTGTAACCTACTTGAGAAATTCATTTTTAGTCCAATGGCCCAAAAGGTCTGATGGACTATTGGTATCAGTTGGCGTCCGTCCATCATCCCTCCATCCATAGACAATTTTTTTAAGAATCTTCTCCAACATTGTCAGTCAGAATGACTTGATATTTGTTGTGGAACATCTTTGGGGTAAGGTCTACCAAGTTTGTTCAAAGAATTGCGAAATATTGATTTTTAAATTTTTTATGAATTTTTGATTTTGAAAAATCCCCATTGGTTTATAATGGGATAAATTTCAAAGTGATATAAGTTGAAAACAGTTGAAGATATTGATGTAATTACTATTGGCAGTAGATAGGAAGTGACATATGGGCTTTCATTTGGTGCCATAACCTTTGACATTGAGTGACCTTGAAAGGTCAAACAAATGTCAATTAATGTCATTAAATATGCCGTTGGACTACAGGACCCTTGGTCATACTTTATTGAGTTTTCTGATTGGTATCTCTACACAGATGTTCATAAAAGGACTTCTGTTTTCAGAGACTTTTTGTAACTTCACTTCTTTATTTACAAATGCAAATCTTTTCTGTGCTTCCCAAAAAAAAAAAAAAGCCCAACCAGAATGAAGCCAAACACCCTTAAATCCAACCAAATTTTCATGCATGAAAAATATGATTTCAAAAAAGAATAGAAAAAAGAGAAAAACATCTCCAATTATGTGTGTAAATTTGCTGGATTGGATATCTTAAAATTAGACTAAAGGTTTGGCCAAAATTTATATAAATTGAGATTACAATCGCAGACAATTATTTAAAATAGATTTCATATGCAATATTATTTTTAAGGGATAATAATATTGTTCCTTTGCTCTTATTGTGCAAACTATATTTGTAACATCTTACTGGTTAAATGGTTAAACTAGTTAGCATAATATTAGCTGATACCTTAGATTTTATTGAAAGTAGATTTTAATAATTCATTTTAATGAGCAACATGCTTGACAAGAGTACGTTTTTACTTTCTTTCTTTTTTCTTTTAAAGACTAACTTCCCAGACGTAATGAATTTTACGTCATTGAAATTTCCTTTTTTACAGCAAACACACACACAATGTTAAAAATAAAAATCTTCTCTACATGAAAATATTTTCTTTTCAATCATAAATCTTTCATGTACAAACTTGAATTTCTCATGCAGATTTATTTTGCAGGTTTAAAAGAACTTATTTTCAGTCTCCAACTACTTTAGAAGCTCAAACTCTTATTGAAACTAATATGAGCCCATAGTATTCATATGTGCATCTGTAACCAAAGCTGAAAAAAGTGCATTTATCACCACAAAAAGGCAAGACAAGTCGCTCCAAAACACCGGAGACACGAAGTTCACCAAAGTGGTTTTCCGAGGTTACCTTGACAGTAGCTTCACTACCCCTGACATCCGAGGGGAGACGGAGGAGCATCTGGGCATTCTGGGACCTGTCATCAAGGCGGAGGTTGGACAAAGCATCATGGTAAGATCTGAGTTCTATCCTGGTACCACAGTATTATTTTTTGGAAATTTTCATTAGTTGTAATTCTATTTAGAGTTTATTTGATTTTTGATTTCATTTTAGTTTTAGTTCATTTTATGACTGCATTAGTACTTCAAACTGAATAATTTTACTTTGTGTTAATTTATTTTAGTGTTATTTGTATAGGCGTAATGGGGATCATTGTTTACTTAAGGTCTGAATTCATTCTGTTTTTGTTCACCATAAACCATTAGCAATAAGTAGGAAAGTATGTGTTTTCATTAAGTATTATGACCATTCTTGAGTGTTTTTTGTGAATCAAAACCTCACAGCCCATATTTTGACTGTTAATACCTATTATGTGGCATAATTATGTGGTCTTAAGTATTTACTCTTTGACAACTTCAAAATGAATTTTTCTGGATATTAAACATTTGCTAAGTGATCTATCGCCATTTATCATAATATTATCCTTTATATTTTTGCATTTATCAGTGAAAATCAGGTATTTTTCTGTAATTAATTTACTGATCATGTAGATGTTCATAAAAGCTCAGAGTAAATGTACATATTTTTATATCAAAACGGAGAAAACTGAAGAAAAAAGGTGACTTTTTCAGCAAAATACATCATTAACTGAAGATAAAAATAACCGTGTGCAACTGCTTTCATTTGACAAACTCCATGGGTTTTATTAATGAATCACTGTAGCAGATACTGACAGTGTTTCCATATTTAATAAGACACATTTGATACTATTGAAAAGCTGAAAACTGCTTTTTTCTGCAGTAAATTTATTGTTGAGATTGGATGCTTTTAGAATAGAATAGAATAGAATAGAATAGAATAGAATAGAATAGAATAGAGTTCAATACAATACAATGCATAAAACCGAATGCAACAGAATACAATAGAATAGCCTTTATTATCGTTGTGTGTACAGTGACATTAGGAGAATTTTGTTTGCTGACTGCTGTTTAGGTCTTGAAGGGTTAACTGTTTAACACCATAACCACCAACCCACAGTAAACGCCTCTGTCTAACAGGTGGTGTTCAGGAACAACGCTGATCGCCCGTTCTCCTTACACCCAAATGGGGTTTCGTATACAAAGAATATGGAGGGTCTGAAGTATGACGATGGCTCCAGGTACTGGTATCAATATGACAATGAGGTTCTACCTAATGGCAACTATACATACATGTGGAATGTCAATTCTGCGGCTGGGCCAATGCCAGGAGAGTCTGACTGTCGGACCTGGGCCTACTATTCAGGTGTTAATCCTGTGAGTACTTTAGAGTCAGTTACAAACATAATAAAGGTTTCATTTGCTGATCTGTAGAAGCTTATATGGATGCTGCTGTGTCTGCTCTTCTGTCGTAGGAAAGGGATATCCATTCAGGCTTGATCGGACCTTTACTGGTGTGTCGACAAGGTACTCTAAGTAAACCGACGACAAACATAAGGGAGTTCACGCTGCTGTTTATGACTTTTGATGAGTCACAGAGCTGGTACTATGAGAAGAATCTTGAGATGCTGCAGAGGAAAACCCGAAGAAGAATGGTGGGCCCGAGCGTAAAGGAGAGCTTCAAGTTCCACTGTAATGTATCACCTTAATCTAGTCTAGTTTTAATTATCCTCCACTTAAAACTATACATGCACATTATAGACCACAGGTGTCAAACATGTGGCCCGGGGGCCAAATCCGGCCTGCCAAAGGGTCCAATCTGGCCCGCGGGATGAATTTGTGAAATGCAAAAATTACACTGAAGATATTAACAATCAGTGGTGTCAAAATCATTTTAATTCAGGCTCCATATACAGTCCAATTAGATTTCAAGTGGGTCAGACCAGTAAAATACTATCATAATAACCTGTAAATAATGACAACCCCAAATTTTCTTTGTTTTTTTGGTGTAAAAAATTAAAAATGACATGAAAATGTTTACATTACCAAACTATACTTTTACAAAAAAAAATGTGAATAAGATGAACAAATATGAACAAATTGAAATATCTTAAGAAAAGTAATTTTGCAATTTTACCAATATTCTGCCTGTTGCTAAATGTTTTGAGATTGTAATGCACATGTTTAAATGATAAACTGATAAACCGAGGCATAATATTGTTAAAATTGCACTTGTTTTTAAGTTAAGACAATTAAAATTGTTCATGTTATTCAGATTTTTAATGAAACTTTGTAGATGTAAACCAGATCATAATATAATTTAACTTTTTTTTACTGTTATTATTTTACTGGTCTGGCCCACTTGGGATCAAATTGGGCTGAATGTGGCCCCTGAACTAAAATGAGTTTGACACCCCTGAAATAGACGGTGGAGGTGCAAGATATCAATTAGATAATAGATCACTTGACTATAAATTATAATAAATCTGTTCTCATGTTGTTTCTGTAGCCATCAATGGAATCATTTACAGTCTAAAAGGCCTGAGGATGTACACCAATCAGCTTGTGCAGTGGCACCTGATCAACATGGGGTCTCCAAAAGACTTTCAGAGTGTCCACTTCCACGGCCAAACATTCCTCCACAAGAAGACCAACAGCTACAGACAAGCTGTATTCCCACTTCTGCCTGGTAAGCTACGTGTTTGTTTGTTAAATAACCAAACACTTGCTGTTTTCATTTTTTGTCAATGCTGAGTTTCACTTTGATTTAATAAAATTAGCCTTTGCAATGTGGTTAATTTGCCTTGGACAAGATCCAATAGGTTCAGAAAAATATTGTGAAACATTCGGAGTGATCCAAAGAGGACACCTGACTTTTTTGATGCTAGGTGTTGACAGATATGTTTTTTATTCACCATGTGCTGGCAAAAAACTGGTATAGCTATAAGAAGTCACTTGATAGCTTTCACATCCCACCAAAATACTAGGATTTTATTTGCAATAAATAAACAAAAATTAATACAAGAGACATTTTCTCCACAGTTTTAACTTTGTAGTTTACAACAGGATGTCAAACTCATTTTAGTTCAGGGGCCACATACAGCCCAATTTGATTACAAGTGGGCTGGACCAGTAAAATAATAACATAATGACCTAAAAGTAATGTCTTTGATTGTTAATGTCTTAAAAGTAATTTTTGCACTTTATGAATTCATGCTGTGGGCCGGAATGGATGATTTAGCAAAATGGTTTTGGCCCATGAGCCATATCTTTGACACCCCTGATGCCACTTTTTCTTTTTTCCAATAACCTTGTGCACATATGCTTTTATTTATATTATCGACATGTGTTCTGTCTGTTTTCCCAGGGAGCTTTGCTACACTAGAGATGTATCCGTCCAAGCCTGGCCTGTGGCAACTGGAGACAGAAGTTGGTTTGAACCAACAAAAGGGCATGCAGACCCTCCTCCTGATCCTGGATGATGGTAAGAACAAATAAAATATTTCTAAAAGCACTTAAACGTCATTGGCAGTTTGTTATGTTGTGCTTTAAAACTCAAATATGGCTTTTATTATTTCTTCAAGACTGCTACCATCCACTTGGTCTAGAATCAGGCAGTGTGAAAGACGACCAGATCACAGCTTTTAATACTAGAGGTTGGTATATCTACCTGTCTTCATCCAATTGACCCTAAAGAATCTCACTATAAGCTAATAATATAAGCACTGTTTTACTAATATAATCATTCTTCCTTTTCTGAAGGATACTGGGAGCCCCACCTCGCCAGACTGAACAATCAGGGTAAATACAATGCGTGGAGCACCGAACAAAACCACAGCTGGATTCAGGTATGTGTTAGGGCCAGGGTAGGTGTGTACACTTGCATATCTGCATTTTCTTCCCATGTGATTACAGTGGACTTGTTCCTGGTACAGGTGGACTTCCAGCGACCGGTGGTGGTCAGTCAGGTAGCAATCCAGGGAGCCAAGCAACTATTTCAGTCTCAGTTTGTGGAGAGGTTTTTTGTCTCATACAGCAACGATCGGCGGAAGTGGGTGTACTATAAGGGTGACGACAAGAGTTTTAGGAAGGTAAGGACACGCTGGATCTTTTTCATCTGGAGGGCAAACAGTTCCAAAGAAAAGTAGAAAAGTTTAACAATACTTTTACCTCTCTCTGTTTCTGTCCTTACCCTGTTTTTCACTCTGTCATTAGCTATTCTCTGGAAACCAGGAGGCTTATGAAACGAAGACAAACACTTTCTTTCCACCTCTGGTTGCCCGCTTCATTAGGCTCCACCCCACTGACTGGTACAACAAGGCCACACTCCGCATGGAGCTGTACGGCTGTGAGCTTGATGGTAAGATATAGGCCCAATCCCAATTCACCCCTAACCCTCCCCCTTACTCCTACCCCTTGGCCCTTGCACTTGGCACTACCCCTTGAAATGGAGTTGCAAGAGTTAGGGGTTGAAACATTCCCCTCTGAAATGGAATGACCCTTCCAGACCAGTTACGTCATCAGCAGTCATCGATTCCGCAATTAACAGATGCAACAGCTTTGTTTCCAAAAGAATTCCCCATGCCGTCAGCAGCTGTAACCATTTCTGTTCCATGGGCTTTGGTCATCTTTTTGCGACTATCAACCGCAAACTGCAGAAGTGCGATCTAAAACGGCTTTAAATGGTTGATCAAATGATTAAGATTGATTGTTTACAAAGAAAATACGTACATTTGTGTGTTTCTTTCATCACACTGCTGCAGTTTTTTGCTGTGTTTACCTCCACATTGTTGATGATTCGAACAGAATTATGGGAGATTTCTCATACCCCTCCATTTGTAGTGTGGTCCTGAAAAATCTTCGTTTCGAGGGCCATACAGCCCTCCCCCTTAGCCCATCCCCTCTGACTCATCGAGAATCGGGGCACCCCTACCCCTTCATGTGAACATGCAAAATGGAGGGGGAGGAGTAAGGGGGAGGGCCAAGGAGTGAATTGGGATTGGGCCTTAGTAACAGTTCTGTATGCAAACTCTTACTTAACTAAAATGACAACCGTTAGCAGAAAAACAGTGGTGGAAAAAGGTTTTACAACACCCATAAAATTTCATACAATCTCAAATATAATCTTGAAATATTTGTGGAAAAAAAGTTTTTGTGTTTCAGAAGATGTGGTTGCATCACACAGACACAAACAAATGCAAATTATTATTATTATTATTTATTTTTTTTTTTTTTTGGGTCATTGTTAAGAAGAAAAAATAACAACACTAAATTTTTACAGTTTCAACATGTCAGGTCCTGGATGTGTTTTATTATCTTGCTATTATCCAGTTTTGACCTCGATGGAACAGAGCATGTGCAGAAGGGAGCATGTGGGTTTGGAGAATGGAACAATACTTGGCAGAGTTCAATGACTTAAGAGTGATTATTGATTTATCACAAATGCATGAGGTGTGCAATTTTTTTCCCACCACTGTATGGTTAAAGTATGCAATGTAAAAGTAGTCACTGTGTAGGAAACTGGTCCTTGTCAGTCTTTAACTATTATTTCTGATGCTTAATTTCACTGTTACATTAATGTATATGATGTGTTTTACTGCTATAGACATTTAAATTTGACTCATTTTAACTGAATTATATATTGTTTACAGTTTCATCCATAGTAATGCATCATATACTGTAAGATCATAATATGTTTGTACCTTCAGGACTGGTGTCATGAAAAGCTACATTTTGAGATGATGTGAATGTGACTGCTCTGATGTGCACCTCTAGGTTGCTCTGTGCCTTTGGGGATGGAGAGTGGACTGATAGAAGACCGTTACATCACCGCCAGCTCCATAGCCTCCAGCTGGTACTCAGGACCCTGGAAACCTTCCCTCGCACGCCTCAACAAACAGGGCACCATCAATGCATGGCAGGCTAAGGTACTGGAGCTACTGGATTAATTTCAACGTCACATGTGAACAGCTATTTATATAAGGGTAAAACAGACAGAGTTGCTTTAGTCTCTTAACACAGGAACTGAGTGATGTTGACATATGCTGTCAATATCTAATTCTGTTCTGTGTCCTCATTACCATGGGTCATGAATGCAGGTAGGCTATTATTGATGGCTGATTCATAACAAATAATTAACTCGAACAGTGGTAAATAAATTAAAAATCAAGGACTTAATAGATTATGTAAATTATTTTACTTTTTTAAACTCTTTTTATTGAAATTAGAACAATGACAATATAAAAAAGTCATATACAGCATCCAATATATGCGATGTCAGAATAAGAACATTATATCTGCACTCATATAAAATTCAAAAATTTTTGCCACATTTTCAGAAATAGCGAGAGAATAGTGAATTCATTTTCATTTCAATCCTCAAATAAAGGCATTTTCTTTCTTGCCTTGGTAAAACCTATGATAAAATGCTTTTGGTGAACATATTTAAAGTGCTCTATTGTTATTACTACAGTAAACAGTATCTCTTTCTTTATTCACCAAAGGTGACAAAAAACACTTATGGCTGCTTTTTCCAGTCTGTTATGTTATGATAATAAAATCCTTTATGCACCTTCTTAAAGTAAATACACTTGTAAATTTTAGTTATTTTAAAAATCTGATCTTAATCCTTCCTTCTTCTACTTGTAATTGCTTTATATGAATTTATTTTGTCTTTTATTTCATTCAATGCTTTATTTATGTATTAATCTGTAATAACTGTATTTATTTATTCATCTGTATCTGTATTTTACATTGTTTTTGCATTTTGTGTTATTTCTTGTTTGCGTGAATCGTTGTTGCCTCTTTTATTCTGAGTTAATATCATTACAAATGAGGGTTAAACCACAATGATTTTTCAAGTATAAATAAAGACAAGTGATGATTTATAAATGTTGCATTAGCTATTTCCTTGAATGGACGCTGAGCATAAACACACTGACCGTCCTTCATATATTTATAGAAAATACATTAGTGTGATAAGTTTTCTCTGGGCTCTTTCCTCCACAGTTTGGTAACATGAAACAGTGGCTTCAGATAGAGCTGCCTCAAGTGAAAAAGATCACTGGTATCGTCACGCAGGGGGCCAAGTCTTTGGGGAAAGAGATGTACGTCATGTCCTACTCCCTGCAGTTCAGCAATGACGGAACTCACTGGATCGACTACTCAGAAGATGAGGGCCGTCCATTCAAGGTAATTTTTAGTTCATCCCACTGCAAATGAAAGTTATTTCACATTCATAGAGAAGTAATTTAAAAGCTATTTTCTGTTTCTCTCAAATACAGACTTTTACTGGAAATATTAACAATAACGACCACGTGAAGAACTACATCTACCCACCTATTTTCTCTCGGTTCATTCGAATCCTCCCCGTAAGTTGGATGTACTCCATTACCATGAGAGTAGAACTACTGGGCTGTGACTTTGAATGAGAAACCATCTTCATGAATAAACACCTATGCAGAATTAAACACTTGTAGTCTATATGTTTGGCATATAGTCACTCAAAAAGAATATTACATATACTGTTTGCACTAAAACATAGCTTTTGTGTGCAAGCAAAAGCTGGCACATACATACCAACATTGCTTAGGTCATATATTAAACTCATCATATTGCTTGTAAAATGTGAAAATGTTTTGCATCTATAAATAAAATGTTATTGCTATATAAATTCTTCCTGCCACTGGGAAATTTGCAAGTTTGCAAGTTTATTTAATCGCTACAAGTTTCATTATAGGAAGATATATAAGCATCAGGACTATCATCCATTGTCAGTACTTGTTTTATGTGTTTTTACAATATTAGTTTTAGATTTTTAAGCTGTATCAGAAATGAATGTTAATATGTGTAAATATGTAAGTACTATTGCATTGAAAGACTCTGTAATTTATCTGTCAATAAATATGATTAATGTTGTTCTTAATCTGTGACAAGCTGAATTTGTTGGCACGCACACTGTCAGATAGGAAGCTCTGGTAGGACTCAGCCACGCCAATTATGTGAACACTGATATATTCTCACGGTAACTTGAAGGTGTCACTTTTAGCACCTCTGCTGAGACCAGACCCATCGTTAAGCTGCACCTAAGGGCCCCCAGAGTCAACAGACACGTGCAGCTGCAAACACATGGCATGTTTATCCATTTGCTGATCATGTTAAACTAGGCGCTGAAGGTGTAAAAATCTCAGCATGACTGTCCTGCGTGCTACTGATCTCTGAGGACAAATTCACTCATAGATCAGCTTTATTTGGCAACTGGCCGCCGGAGGCCTCTGGGAATACTGAAGAGAACCAGCTGTGGAGTTTAGTGTCATTAAACAGTCAAAACGATATTCATGATCACAGGCATATTGCTGACGTCAACACATTAGATGTGGTTAACCACATAGCATTGAATCAGATGCACTTCTGTCAAAACACCACCAGATGTCACTCTGAACTCACTGTGGCAGAGTATGACCCCCTCTAAAACCTGTCACTGATATATATATATTTTTTAACTAGACTTTAACTTGGTAAGGAGATCATGTTAGATGCAAAATTTGATGACTTATCGCATTAAAACTTAGAAGTTTCTTGTAAATATAGTGAATTTCTCATCAGCTGAGTTGCAAAAACTAAATTACATATTCTTTTATTTGTTTTTATTTTATTTATTTACTTATTTGAAGGGACAGTGCATATGAATGTACATGTAAATGTAAAGAAATAATATTATAATGGCAAAAATTACAAATATAAAAACTTAAAGATTAACAGCACAATAGAAGAACTGGACTTTTGTTTCTGTTTAAAATCAAAAGAAATGTTTAGATATAAATTGGTTTTAACAGGCATATTAAAACTCACAAACATGCCATATATAAAGCATTTTAAAGATAAAGACATAAGAATAAATACATTTCAGTTCTTGCACCACTGCCATTTGTTGCTTTACATGGAATCTATGTACTCTAAAAATAAAAAATAAAAACATATGCAATAATTTTGCAATTTCCTGAGTCATACAGTCCAGCAAATATGCATTTTGAAGGCACTATACTACAGGTGTCAAACATAAGGTCCGTGGGCCAAAACTGGCCCCTCTGATGAGTTTTTATAATGCAATAATTACAAGAAAATAAAGAAGATATGAAATATAATAACAACAAATAAAAAATAGATATTAAGAAGATAATACATATAATAAAAATAAATTTAAAATATGTAATAAGAAAATATGTTTTTATCTTAGTATTTTATCTTTTCATTATGTTTTATTGCATTTATTTTACTGTACAGCTCTTTCAAAACCTTTGTGTTTATAAATAAAAATGGATTGGAAATGGATTTTATAATAATTACGGAGGTCAAAATCATTTTAGTTCAGGTCAAGTGGGTCAGACCATTAAAATAATAACATAATGACCAATAAATAATCACAACTCTAAATTTTTCACTTTATTTTAGTGTAAAAACAAATTAAATGACATTATGTTAACATTATCAAACTATCCTTTCATAAAACATGTGAATAATCTAAACAAATCTGAACAGTCAACATTGTTCCTGTTACTAAATGTTTTGTGTCTTTGTAGATCCACTGATCAGAAAGTTGCAATGCACATGTGTGAATGATAAACTGAGGTGTTAAAATTACACTTATTTTTCTTAGGATATTTCAGGTGGTTCATGTTATTCATGTTTGAAGAAGTAACAATTGGACTTTTTTCACTGTTATTATTTCACTCCTCTGGCCCAAGTTAGATCACATTGGGCTGAATGTGGCCCCTGAACTACAATGAGTTTGACACCCCTGCACTATACCAACCAGTAAACATACAGTTATGTGATGGGGGTAAAGGGCTCCATGGCTGACAGGTTGAATATCACTTATGCGCAATGACAAGCTCCTTCTGCTGCTGTTATATAATACATCCAATAGATTACCTTTGAGTCCCATATCACCAGAAAACACTGATACTGTCCAGAAAGTGGCCTTGCTGTCTGTCTGTCTGTCAGTCAGTCCCACTTTGACCTTGTTCTGTCCTGATCTGCCTGGTGATAAAGTATGAAAAGCTCTGACTGTGGGTCATGATTATTAATATCACCGGATTACACCGCTGCCTGGCAAGTGCCGTATAAGTTGTTTACAAACATACTTTTGAGAGGGAGTCGTCAGGAGAGTGTAACATCAACCGGGAAAAGCTGTATTGGTCACTGAACGCACACCCTCCCTCTCCTCCAGCCTGTGCGTCACCGCCCCTGCGCACCAGGGCGCGTTAAAAAGCGCCAGTCGTCGGAGCGCAGGCTGAATCCAAGACCTGGAGGAGCGAGTGGGACTTTACACAGAGGGACATAAGAGGGACTTTTGAACACAGGACTGGATAATCTCAAACCCCATCACTGGAAATCATGAAGTCTCCAAAGCTTAAAGCTCAAGGTAAAAGCGTTTCCATCCAACTTTATTATTTTTTTTTTTTAAATAATAATCAACATTTTTGACTATTATTATTATATATTTATGTCTCCTATTTGTAAATAATTTGCTACAATAGTGTTTTTTTTTTTTTTTTTAAACTTGACTGTTTTTGATAACTTGAAGTTTATTTTTCCCACATTAGTTTAATAGTTTAATATTTGTTTCTTGCAGCAAAATTTGTCAGCGAGGAGGATCTCAACGACGTCCTGTGTGAGTTCGACGCTGTGATCGAAGACTTCACGTCACCAGTGGAAAAGCGACACTTCAGGTACGACGAACACCTGAAGACTATGAAGAGGAGGAGCAGCGCCAGTGTCAGTGACAGCGGCATCAGCGACTCAGAAAGTAAGGAAAACCATATCTGTGGCTATTTACAGCATCCAAATGCATAGGAAAAAGAAAAAATAATAATAATAATAATTTGGAAGCTGAAAGGTATACAGTATGTCAAATAAGAAGATGCATATGACAGTGTCACATTTCTGCAGTGAAGTTAACGATTCTGCAAGCCTCCAGAATGGAGATCAGGTGCTGAGGAAATTATAGCTACTTGGAGCCACCCTTTGCATTTACTATCCTGTGACGTGTGGCTGCTATTTGAGGGGATGAAAGCGGGTGGGAGGTGGGTGAGGGTGGGGTGGGGGGGGCTTTCTTCTTGAATTGCATTAACTGGTGGGTTATTTTATAGTCATGATAGTGAGTCTACTGTTGTTACTCCACCTTCTTCTCCAGTTCTGCCTTGTTTGCAGTGTTTATCATACAATCTGGAGGGTAGCTGCGGTGACTTGCAAACTGTTGCACAGGCGCACATGCATGCACACGCAGACAATTGTGCATGAAAGAGACGCAAAGATAAAGTAAAAGAAAAGAGAGAAAGAAAGAAAGAAAAAAAGGCTTGATAGGATTCCAGAGATTTTTACGATAGAAGTGACTGCTGCATATTTTGACACACCTGCACTTATGTTTGTCATACACTGTAGAGTTTTAAGGAGCTGCTTCTTCAGCTGTGGATTATCCAAATGGGATATAACCTCATAATGACACACACATAGAAGTATGCTTCAGGTCCCCATGAGCAAAGTTAGTTTCTCAGACACATGTGGGTGGGATGGGAAAAATGTGAGAAGGTCTTTGTAGTTTTAGGTTTACTGGAAAGGCTATCTGTGAAACAGTTTAAGAATGGAGACTGGATGTGTAGTTAACTCCAGGAGACTGACTCAGGGGAAAGAATCAGACCCTGCTGCAAACAAGTGATAAAAATATCATTTCATGCAGTTTTTTTTTTTTTTTTTTTTTTTTTTTTTTAGTTTTGGACAGCAATTTGGTAACTATATAATTACAGGTGCTCCAGGACTTTTCTTAGCATGTAATCAGTGTCCAGTGTGTACAAATCCAGTTGAAATGTTTGCAGTATCCATACTACCACTATTACATAACTGATATGAACATTAAGGTGCAGCTCCAGCAGGTTCCTTACAGTCCTACTTACTGGTCTTCAGTTCTGAAAAATTTCACAAAATGGCACTTTTTGCCTCTTGGCTTTTTCAGATCCTTCGGAGGGCTGACTATCTGAAATATGAAGCAACATTAGCATATTTGCAACATTAGAAAATTACTTGTCAAATAAGCGCACATTTCTTTTTCATATGTGTTTATGATAATATACATTTGTGCTTACCTTTCCTGGCCATGGTGGGTAACGACCAAGCTTCCCCCTAAAATGACGGTAAAAAAATTAGAGCTGGAAACTACTGATTATTCATCTTGTGATTACTTTCTTGATTCATCAATGAATTGCTTGACCAATAAAATGGAAGAAATCATGAAAAATGTGATCAGTTTTTCCTATAGGTCCAAGATGGTGTCCTCAATTGTCTCATCAGCACCTGGTTTGTTGCTAGATATGGTTTTCACAATTCAAGGAACTTGTGCATACAACACAGAAAACGATATGTTACAAATAATAAAACAAATAGTAGAGTTGTATCTTGAGTGAGCACCGCAAGCGCTAAAAGCAGCGGAAGGTGTTCAAACCTGTGCCTGTGGTTCTAATGAGCTTGTTGATTTGCTCAGGGGATCAGATTCCTGCATGAGCTCTGTCCTCTCCATGGCAGTCCATTGAAGGGAGGCCTGTCCCACGCAGGGACAAACTATTGTGTCCTGCTCTGATGGATGGATGGACTGTTGAAGGGTCAGATAAAGGATGAAAACTGTCCAGTGTCAGAGATGCACCAGAGAAGAGAAGGAGAAGAGAGGCAGAGGAAGCAATACGGAAAAAATGTAGCGGAGACATGAGAGGGTTTTCGTGTCTAAGTCGGTCCCGTGTCGCCCCTGGGTGCTGTGCTTTGTGTGTGGCGTCCCCTATCATATACTGTGTGTTCAGTGCTGAGTAGTGGGAGTGGTACAGGTCAGAGAGGGGGGCCTTTGTAAGTGGCTGACATATGAGACAGCGTTAAGGTCTGCTGGAGCTCTGCAGACAGAAGCAAGATAGACATGGGCATCCTTAAGTGCTGCCTGATCTTATTCTCCCTCTCCACATACTCACATGCATAGGTATCAATTTCAGGATGAGTGACACATTACCAGGGTGGAACTAGAATGATTAGAAAGTGTTAAAATACACATGTTATTTATGGAAGAGTTAAGCCAAAAACGTATCTACAATAATCATTTTCTACTTTCTTTTCTCTCATTCTTCACTGTAAATAAACAGTGAAGATGTGTGATATCCTGCGGTAGCTTGAAATATAGCCTGTCAGAGTCAAAGTGGAGATTATGTCAATTATACAACCATGGTTTAAGAGGTTTGGGTTGTAGAGGCAAGACAGTGACAGCAGCTGGATTAAGAACATGCTCTGCTCTCACTTTAAATGTGTCAGACATTTAGCGGAGCATTTACCTGACTGCAGACACCTCTCCATCTGGGTCAGTCTGTTACATTGCTAAGGAATTAGGTAAAATCATTTAGCACTTGAAATGCAAAGGTCTGTAGACATTTAGACTGGAAGCAAAATCTTTCATGCATTTTGCAAAAATGTGCTTGTGTGTACAGTATATGCACTTCTGTATGTGCAAAAACAAAGACGTGCCTGTGTTTGAAGGCTGTCATTAGAGGAGAATGCATTGGTTATACACTATACTGGCTCAACTGGCATAGATCAGAGGTTTATTCTCTTTGTTTGCATGTTGTAATCATTGCACTGAAAAAAAATTCTAAGTTGTTTATGTTCTTTCCTGTCAGGTGCAGAATCGCTCAACAGGAACAGCTTCAGCTTCAGTGATGAGAGGCTCAACTCCCCCACTGTGCTCTCCCCTAACCCCACTTCACCCTCTCTTATGTCACCCAAACGTAAGTTACACTGTAAAACAGATTCCAGGTTTTATTATCTTAGGAAAGAAAAAGAAGCTACTAGTGGAAAAAAGAATCGGCAGTCAGTCAGCTATAGGAGCCTCGGTCAGAGAACATGTATACACACAGAAACAAAGCATTACTTCCTGTTTTATAAGGTTATAATGCAGCATGTGTGATTTTACATGTTAATACATTTCATTAGTATTAGTTTCTAATCTTTTTTTGTTTCTCTTTCCACTGTAGCCAAACTGGGCGACACCAAAGAACTGGAAGACTTCATCGCTGACCTTGACAGGACATTAGAGAGTAAGTGCTAATGCAGCCTAAGTGTCAGAACTATGACGTCTCTGTAATCACATTACTTACTATTCTGGATTAACAGGCGAGCTTGTTCTGTGTGTCAACTATGTTAATGGCGTCTCGTAAAGTGACACAGGACTAAGTCAGCCCAGGTTTCCAAGAAACAATGATATGTCATGACTATGAAAGAGCTGAGGCATGTTGTGTGGACTGGGGGGGGGGGGGGGGGGGGGGGGGGCTCTGGGATTACACTGGAGAGAAAAGCAGCATATCCATTTTCACTGAGAAAAAAAAGAGCTGCCACTAACAATTGCTGCTCATGCACTCAGGGCTTGATATTTTCTTTCATTTTCATGTGCAATACAGAACTCAGTGTTTGTAGATGCTTAAAATGCACCTGCAGGTGATAAAACATAAGAACTACCCCAAAAATAGAGGACCATCTGAAACAAAACATTTACAGGGTGGGGAAGCAAAATTTACAATGAACATTTAGTTGTTTTTTCTCAGCAGGCACTACGTCAATTGTTTTGAAACCAAACATATATTGATGTCATAATCATACCTAACACTATTATCCATACCTTTTCAGAAACTTTTGCCCATATGAGTAATCAGGAAAGCAAACGTCAAAGAGTGTGTGATTTGCTGAATGCACTCGTCACACCAAAGGAGATTTCAAAAATAGTTGGAGTGTCCATAAAGACTGTTTATAATGCAAAGAAGAGAATGACTATGAGCAAAACTATTACGAGAAAGTCTGGAAGATACTATTAAAGAAGAATGGGAGAAGTTGTCACCCGAATATTTGAGGAACACTTGCGCAAGTTTCAGGAAGCGTGTGAAGGCAGTTATTGAGAAAGAAGGAGGACACATAGAATAAAAACATTTTCTATTACGTAAATTTTCTTGTGGCAAATAAATTCTCATGACTTTCAATAAACTAATTGGTCATACACTGTCTTTCAATCCCTACCTCAAAGTATTGTAAATTTTGCTTCCCCACCCTGTATTTCCTCTCAGAATATTACTAGTTATGTGATCAATGCTGTTAAAAAAAGATGTGGGAAATATACAGTTATTTATATATACCCTAATTTTTTACACTATTTTAATATCTATGAAGAAATCTGAGCCTGATTCAGAAACAACTGATGAAAAAACTGAATGACTACAAGTATCCCACTTCAGTCTGGTTACACCTATAACCAGAGCAACGTGGCTACAGGGTTTGTGAATGTTGTAACTTGCATCAGAGTATGAGGAATGTGTGTCGAGGCAAACCTGTGCAGAAAATTCAACTGTAAATGTCAGGAATGGAATGAGACTGGAGTGGGAGTTCAAATGTTGTCCTTATTTTCATGTTTTTTCCTCCTCCGCCCTGCTCTGTTCTGTGTTTCGGCCGCTGAATGTCCTCCTTTCACAGCTCGCAGGCGCCCCGTCCCTGTGTAAAGCTGGACATTCAATCATCCAGGCAGGCAGGCAGGCGGCCAGGCCCCTGTTAGCCCTGGAGAATGCTGTGTTTATTAGGGGCACCAGTGTTTACGATGACCAGCCTGTAAAACTGAATGTCCGTCGCTCTGAGAATAGAGCTGGCAACCCAGGAGCCGAGGAGTCCTGTTCTAATCAGGTCTGTCTGTCTCTGTCTTTTCTTAGCTATGTGACACGGAGGCTCACAGTTAACCTGGAGTGTAGCCATGAGGGAGGGAGGAAATGGATGTCTGGACCCCACTAACACGCATCTGCCCCCCACACACTGAAAACCACCCAACAGGATACAGCTGGATGGCACAGCAACTGCCAACCGACTCCACCACAGCGACACAGCAAGCCCTCTCCTAAAGTTAACCCGGCAGTCCTTTACTTAGTCCAGGCCACCTGGATACTGGACAGCGAGGAGCAAGAAGGTCCAAAATTAGCATCGCAAGGAAAACAAGGACATGTATAGTTTGTGAGGTAATGGACTCCGACAAAAAGTTTTGTGCAAAGAAGATGTGGACTAAATGCTACAAAGAGTCACTGGAACGTTCATGGACAGAATTACAAATCATCCCACTGCACAGACCACATTACACTCCCTCATCCAAAACTTGAGCTGGAAGACTATTTAAAAATGGCTTTTTATAATAGAAATATATTTGTAATTTTATAGAGCTTCTTATTGTAAATTTATCTGTCTTTTTTGTGAAATATATTTTTGTATCTTATGTAAATAATAATTGTCTCAAATTCTATTTGCCTTGGTATTAACATGGCTCCTTCAGTCAGATTAAGGTTAAACACTCATTGACTGGAATTTAATCATTTGCCTAAAATGAACGTGAACTGGAAACCTAATCCGCTCTGACAAAACTGGAAAGCAATATGTGTATTTAATACAGCTAATGCCTGCCAGAGATGATATTAAAGTATGAAATATTGTTCTTTTATTAACACATGTCTCTGCTCTTATTTTGTCTTGAATTCACAAGTCACAATTGAATGTCTGTTGAACTTTACATTTTCTAAGCATTACAACCAGATGATCTTTTGATGCTGTTGCATTTGATGTGGAGCAAAACAGAGATGAGGTATTATACAGGACGTCCATGAAGTCTCTTTAGAATTCAACACATTTATTACAAAGCAAATAAATACACAAGTCTGTGGAAATGATTATAGAATGAAAAGTAGATTCATTTTTTTAAACAAGTGATTTTGAAACAAGCTTTTTTTCCTCATTTTCATACACGTCTATATGGGCACCACTGGTTGCATGAAACACATCAAGAGGGTACTCGATTTCTTGTCATGTTCGCTGTAGCATAGACTCATCAGTGGTGGCAATGGCATCAGTGATCTTTGACAGATGGATGGATATCTTCCATACCTAATCCTGTATTTCGCTGAGTTTGCATATCCAATTTTGTTTCAATAAATCATGATAGACATTGTGCCTTTTCTTCAGGAGTAGCCATTTAGGGTTTAGGGCAGGGGTGTCAAACATGCGGCCCGGGGGCCAAATGCAGCCTCCCAAAGGGTCCAATTCGGCCCCTGGGATGTTTTTGCCAAGGGCAAAAATTCCACAGTCTTGAATTGAATTAACCCTTTCATGCACGAATTATGAGAACCTTCATCAAAATTTTTTCCTGAGTGTTTTTATTCCTCTTTAGGCATGAAAAAAACAATGCGATTGAACATTTTCTTCTGAAAAATAAATTTAAAAAATAAATGAAATAAAAAATATATAAAAATTTTTAAAAATACATAAAAAAAAACAATAATGGAAAAAAATAAAAATCTTATGAACCTATTTTTCATGAAGTTGCAAAAATGTCCACTCAGCTGGACACCACACGTTTAATTTTTGACACACAGGAACATGTATTTACTGAAAAATTGTGTGAAAACTATGGGGAAGGCTTGTGATTCTGGGGGTTTATGCTCAGGAGAGATCTACATCATGTTACCAATTCATGTCAGAAAAGATGTGTAGTGTCTTAAAACTTTAATAAAGATATGTGTAAAAAAATAAAAAAAAATAAATAAAAAAATGAAAAGAACCACAAAATCCATGAATATACGAGAGAACAGCTGTAGAATAGCTGTCCACTGTAGTGACCACTGTGCATGAAAGGGTTAAGCAAAAAAAAAAAAAAAAAAAAAAAAAAAATTAGCTTGAATTAAGGAAAAAATCTTGAATTAAGCCAAAAAAAAAAAAAAAAAATCTTCAATTAAGTAAAAAAAAAAATCTTGAATTAAGCCAAAAAAAATCTAAAATTTGGCAAAAAATCTTGAATTAAGCCAAAAAAAAATCTTCAATTAAGTAAAAAAAAACTTGAACCAAGCAAAAAAAAAAAATTTTTTCAATTAAATTTAAAAAAAATCTTGAATTAAGCCAAAAAAAAATCTTCAATTAAGTAAAAAAAAAAAAAAATCTTGAATTAAGCCAAAAAAAAATCTTCAGTTAAGTAAAAAAAATCTTGAATTAAGCCAAAAAAAAAATCTAGAATTAACAATTTTTTTTTCTTTGTTTTAATGTGAGAAATAACATTAAATTATGAAAATATTTACATTTACAAACTATCCTGTAACACTAAAATGTGAATAACCTGAACAAATATGAACAACCTGAAATGTTTAAAGAAAATTAAGCACAATTTTAGCAATTTTTCTCCCTGTTCCTCAGTGTTTAGTGTCTTTGTCGATCTGATCCATAATGCACATGTAGAAATAATAAGTTGAGGAATGATATTGTTAAAACTGCACAACATTTTCTTACATTTTTTAATTTGAATTTAGTTTTTTTCAGGTGTTTTTTATAGTTTATAAAAGTAATTATTTTCATAATTTAATGGGGTTTTTTTTTACATTAAAACAAAGAAAAAAATTTGGAGTTGTCATTATTTATATATTATTATGTTATTATTTTTCTGGTTCGGCCCACTTCAGATCAAATTTAGCTGAATATGGCCCCTGAACTAAAATGAGTTTGACACCCCTGGTTTAGGGGTTTATTTAGCAGAACCTATTTCATCAGCAGGTTACATGAAATACACAAATACAATGTGATTAAAAACTTTGATAAGTACATAGAACGTACCTAATTGAGACATCTGATCAGTTGCTGTTGTAATACAGACTTTGTGGACACCCTGTAGATAGTCATTTCTCTCTGAGGCCATGGAACAGAGTTGCTGTGGAACTGCTGATTTGCTGAATCGGAGTAGTAACACAACGGGAAACCTTGAATGACAGCTGGGTTTCCTTATCAACCAAGCAAAAGCAACACCATCTCCCTGGTTTGTCCTTCAGATTACTCAGCTGACCACTACATTTAATGTGCAGCCTCCTGAGGCCAGCACAGGCAGGCAAAACAGGCAGGATCCTCCATTAACTTTACCTATGTTCCATGTTGTCCATAAAACATAAGGGATATTATCGTACAAAGACCTCATTCACATCCTTCACAGAATCCCAACTCATTCACGCAACATGCACACACCCACAGACTGGAATAGATATTACAAGTCACTTACCTTCTGTGCACATAAATCATCCACTCAACAAAACACTGATTTACGTAACGAATGTAGCAACACGGTCTATTTCCAGAGGTGGAGGGACACAGAGGGGTGCGACCTATGCACGGCTTGGAAGCAGGTGTGGCTGAAATGACCTTATGTCAGAGGCACTTCTCTGTCAGCTGACCATCAGGGTTCAAAGGTCACTAACTATGGTAGAACAGCAGGTGCAAACGGACCTAAGGCTGTAGCCAAACGTCATCGTACACATGAGGATGTGCCACTCCAAAACTCCAAATGCAGACATCACTGAAAAACATCTGGATCTGGAAGGTGATCAAGATTCAAGAGGAAGATTAATCACAAGTTATCAAACCAAAGTTGGATTGTTGCTACAGGTTTGATACAGAGCTGCCAAGAGCCAAGTAAAAAACGGGCAGAGAACATGCCAAGACACATGAAACCTTTAAATTCCTTTATGTATTCACTTCCTGAGTTAGATGTTAGTAGTGCTCTTTAAAAATTGATATGAGCTTGTTTTCTTTGCATAATTCTAAGTCTGAAAGTGGTTCATTTTTGCATCATTTTCTACAAATAAAGGCTGACTTAAAATATTTTTATTTGAAATTTGGGACAATTATTACCCCCAAAGGGAAGGCAAGGGGTGTTATTTTTGGTTTGTTTTGTTTCTTTGTTTGTTAACACTTCAGCAGGAAAACTATTAGCTGAATTCATATCAAATTGAGTTTATAGATAGCAAGTGCCCCAAAATAGATGTGATTACATTTTGGGAAAAATAGGTCAAAGTTCAAATATTTTATGAATTTTTTTAAAATCTTTTTTTTCCCCATTTACTTATAATGGTCAAAATTTGTCTATTCCAGGGGTGTCCAAACCCGGTCCTTGAGGGCTGGTATCCTACTTGTTTTAGATATTTCCCACTTTCATCACACCTGGAAGCCATGATGTCATTATCAGGCTTCTGCAGAGTACGATGATGAGTGGATCATTAATTGAACCAGTGTGCTGGAAGAGGGAAATATCTGAAACATGCAGGATATTGACCCTAGAGGACCGGGTTTGGACAGCCCTGGTCTATGCTGTCTATGTCTATGCTGACATCAGACATCCAATCCAATCCGACTTTATTTGTAAAGCACTTTAAAACTACCGCAGTGGACCAAAGTGCTGTACAGAGGAAAAATTAAAACCAAAATAGAAGTATAAAATACAGAATAGATTTAAAGACATAGAAATTGTACAAGAAAGAAAAAAGTGCTATACAGAAGAATAAATAAAACCCAAATAAAAAGAATAAAATACAAGAACAGATTAAAAAGCCATACAATTAAAAACAACAATATAAATAAATAAATAAATAAATACAACAGATAAATAAGAACAATAAACTACTACCAAATATTAAAAAAATAGAATACAGATAATGTCTTCAAACATCTCACATGGTTTCAAAAGCCAAGGAGAAAAACAGACAGAGAGGAGACCTGTCTGATATGGAGAGGCAGATGGTTCCATAGTTTAGGAGCTACTGCAGCAAAGGCACAGTCACCCCCTGAACTTGTGCGTAGTTTTTGGTACACTCAGGAGCAGACATGATGACATCAGCTGGATCGATGCCAAAATAATCTACAATACATGTGAGGGGCGGGGTTTGTTGTGCCCGGCACCACTTGTTAGTATAGTTTCTAGAATTAATAAAACATGTTTAATTTAACGTACAGCTCTCTTAACTTCATCTAGAAGAGTTCTCAGACCTTCTTCATCATGCATCTGTTCCAGTGGCGGCTGCTCGGCTTTCAGACAGGGGAAGCTCATTGTCGGCTTACATCAAAAAAGAAAAAAAAGTCAGGTTATTTAAACATTAATTCGGCCCTAATTTACCTTATAGTGACCTTATCGTACCAAGAAAACAAGAAAACGTTGAAATTATGTTAAATTGAAACAAGGAAGTACAATGTGTGTTTTATTTACAGTGCAAGAAATGAACAAGTAATTTCGTAGTGGTTTCTCTCTTGATTTCACAGCAGAATGCACGACAGTATTAAACTGAACTGTGTCAGTGAAGGAGTAGATCTCAAAATAACTGTCAGTCAAACGGGATTTAGCCTTTCGACTGATCCTCCAATCAGCATGTGAAAACCTGGCGTCCAGCCCAGCTGAGCTCCGCCCACAGCTCCATTCACCCCCAGAGACGCCGAACATCCGGATGCGGGACAACATCATGGCATTTATCCAATTACCGTCCAGTTTTGAGGCAATGAAAAAAACTGTTCCACTCAGTCCCATTGAAGCCCAGAGACGCCTGGTGTCTACGGGCAAATGCACTGAGCAGAGATCGAATGAGAAAACAGCGGGAATGGAGGAGAAGTGAACAACATCGAGTCTGTTGATTTATGATAAAGCTGATTCTGAACGAACTCATCCTTGAGATGAACGTGTTCTAACACATTTGTAGTCAATGAAATGTCAACACAACCGAACATATTTAACCATTTAATTTTCGTAACTTTAGGGGAAGCTGGGCTTCCCTTGCAGTCTATGAGAAATCGCCACTGATCTGTTCTCATCAGTGGTGCTACAGACTTTGATCTGAATATACTTGAAGTTTCAAAGCGTCCACATGTTGAGGCCTCATCACAGCTGTGTGTAACTGCAGCTCACAGTCTGTAGATGCAGCCAGTGTAGTATCAGTGCATGCCAGTCTGTGTTAATCTGTGGGCAGGAAGCTGGCATGGAGACACCCACCTCCGTGATGTTTCTTCAGTAAAGTTGGCAGAGGTTAAGAGGGGGTACAGTCCCACTGTGTGTCCATCCATCAGAGCTGAATGTACCATGGGCATGGTGTTTGGATGGTTTGTGCCCGAGGCTGGGTAACTGGAATTGATCTGAATTGATTGAAGGATCATGTTGACACAAAACATGATCCACTCTGAGCAGAGTTACTGCTAAAACACCCTTCCTACTTGGCAGCAATGGGTATCTTTTGGCAGCATGGGTCAGTTCAGTAGGAGTGTTGGCCTTGGCAGCAGAATGCCACTATATGCACAGGGGAAGTGTGGGAAAGTGGAAGAAGAAAAAAACAGAAGGAAGAGAGAGAGAGAGGGAAGAGGAAGTGAACACAGGCTTTAAGAGTCAGAAACCCAGAGGTGAAAAGTACATAGTTCTTTACTTAAGTATAGTGTGAAAATGCTGATTGAATGTAGTTACTCAAGAAAAGGAAAGAGTACGCAAGACAAAAATATTTACTTTGATTCTGACAGAGTTCACCCAGTAAAACGGAAATGTTGTGTTCACCCCAGTTAAAGTCAGCTCTCTCTGTTTTATTTTAACACATGATTTACATAATTTTCAGTTTTGAGGGGTTTTTTTGTTTTGTTTTTTTTTCCTCTACTTATCTTAAATATTTTTGATCCTGGAACCCTCATTCCACTACTGTTAATAAAGGTTTTCTTATCTTATCTTATATGCATCAATGGATACTGCAAAACTGGATATCATGTGGTATTGTGTCACATTTTTAGGTCTTGCCACAAATTTTGATATTCACAAAACTCTCACTTATCCCAAATAAAAGTAATAAATAATTCCTTTAAAACTGATTAAAGTTTTTGTTGTGGCCAGAGCTTAGCTTCACTGTCACACATGTTTTGGACATGGCCCAACCTCACTACCTATTGGACTGGAACTTTAGAGACTTTGTCTAAGATTTTTAAGAGACAGATCCCTCCAGACCCAATAACAATAATGTTCGGTGTGGAACCAACAGGAATGGACCTTAGTACTAAACAGAGTGTTGTTTTGCAGTTTGTGACACTACTAACCAGACGCCTTATTCTGTTAACCCTTTCATGCACACTGGTCACTCCAGTGGACAGCTATTCTCCAGCTGTTCTCTTGTACATTCATGGGTTTTGTTGTTTTAGTTCCATATCAGCCAACACAGTGGATTCTTATGCATCATCCCATACACTGACATTCACACCAGTACTGTAACTTTACTGTTCTAGATAAACTTGATCTGCAGTAACATGTTTGAGTGTTGTTTTACTTGGTATTTTTATATCACAGTTTTAATTGTACAGATATTTTTATGTCTTCTTAATCTATTCTTGTGTTTTAGTCTATCATTTTGCTTTTTTATTCTTCTGTACGATACTGTTTTTAATTGTACAGCTGCTTTATGTCTTTAATCTATTCTTGTATTTTTATTTATTTATTTATTTATTTATTTATTTATTTATTTATTTATTTATTTATTTATATTATTTTGGTTTTCCCCGGTAAGTTGCTTTGGAAAAAAGTGTCTGCCAAATGCATAAATGTAAATGTAATGTAAATGTAAATCAATTGCTTGTTATTGTTATTAGACTGTAATTAACATATTGCATACTATCTTCATGGAGTGAGAAATAACTAGTATAAGAGTATGTTAAAATGTGAGAAAACATCAGATCAGCAGCATTAAAGACGTTTTTATCTCATAGTTGTCACACAGTATATCAGTAAATAGATGTTTCTTTGCTTCTAAAACTAAACACATGGTGTCCAGCTGAGTGGACATTTTTGCAACTCCATGAAAAATACGTTCATAAAAAAACTTTTCAGTTGCATTGCTTTTTTTAATGCCTAAAGAGGAATAAAAACACTCAGGGGAAAAAAATCTCAATTAAGGCTCACATCATTCACGCATGAAAGGGTTAAAAATGGAAGAACAAAAATCCCCCGACTCATCAGACTCTGTTGAAAGACATGATGCAACACTTTCTTTTGGAGAAAATCCAGTTTTCACTAAAAGATAATGTAAAGTTATTTTAGTAAATTTGGAAGCCCTGTATAGATTACTTTAATATTAAATAAGTAGGCAGACCCAACCCCCCCTTTTTTTTGTTATGAGTGTGTGTGTAAAAAGAGTTAAACATTTATTTATTTTTATTATTATTAAAGTTAAAGCCTGTTTTGTGGATGAAGGAGTAGAATATAAAGAATCTTCTGTCAAAATGTGGGGAGGAAAAGTAAAAATTTGTCAGAAACACAAATACTGAAGGAAATTAGATGCATGGAAATGTCTTTTAAGGACTGTACTTTGGTGTTAGTACTTTGCTCTTCCCCTTCTTACAGTGAGAATGAAGAAAAAGAGGAACTAAAGTCAAACACTAAACGTGTAACCATATGCCAATCTTTACAGCAAGAAATCAAGATGAATTCCTATGGGAGGCCCCTAAAGACTGCTCAAGTGGTCATTCTATGAATAGGCTGGGCAGAGACTCACAGATGTGTATCCACATCACAAAAAGACAGAAATACACAGAGCCAAATATCAGGTTCAGCTTACAACTGCTGTCTTCACATCACTGGTGCCCAGATGTCCCTGCAAGCACAGCAAGTGTGTGTGTGTGTGTGTGGGGGGTCATTAATGAGTAAGCATGTCTTTATGAAGGCCTCTGCATTTCTACATACTCACTGTATGTGCAGCATGTGTACAACATGTGCATGGCTGCATCAGGAGCCTGGAGTAAGTTTGGAATATGGAGCCCACAGGCATGTCTGTGCCTGTTTCCCACGTTTACACAGTAGGTGTGTTTGGACATGCTCAGATGCACACGCATAAATCTGAATGTATGGCTTTCTTCTTGAATCAGTCCAATTTGTTGTTTGTGCAGTTGTTTGTGGGTAAGAAGGTCCAAGGTTTTACTCACCTTCTTCTTGGGTTAACAGGCATTTTGTCAGTAAGGTCATAATAGTTTTGGATTTTTTTCATTATACTTTAGTTTTATTTAGTTTTGACTTTTTTTCTCTAATTCAGTTAGTTTTAATTTGTTTTTAGAGCAGGTTTGCTAGTTTTGATTAGTTTTTGTTTTTCTCTAAATGCTTAGTTTTAGTTTAGTTTTAGTTTTTTCATATCTTTTCTCTTCTTTGCCGTCGTATTCACATAAATCCCAGACAGGACTCTGCTGCTTTAGTCTCCATGTTTCCAGGTATAGTGGGGTCAAGTCAAGCGCCTACTGACTTTGAATCAAAAAATTAGAATTGAGATAATTGAGATAATATTCAAAGTTTTTGTAGTTCAATAGTATAACATCTTAAGTTTCTAAATCCATTAAAATTTTTCGCCAAAAAAGGATTTTCAAGAAAATTACGGAACTTTTTATATGAACTAAATTCAGTCCTTCGGAAAGTTCTCTAAGAATGAATAATAACATAACTTATCACTGCTATAATTTGAAATCTCAATCATATATTTCTATTTTCAATCTCGTTTTATGACCTTTTATACAACCTTTTAGCATTATAAAAATAACTTTGTCTGAAAAATTGGTGTGAATTGCTTTTTTAAGCATTCTAATATCAGATGGTGTCAGTTATATAGGGAATTTCACTTTTATCAAAAAACATGTTTTTTTTTTAATCACTAATCAATCAAATGAGCTAAACCAATGGAAATTTCTGAAAGTAAGCATTGAACCCTCTGCTTAAGCATGGCTTCATTGGAATTTAAGATTATTTTGTCACTAATCTAAAAAAAAAAGATTTACTTTTTTACCTTATATAACCAAAAAATAGGTCTTGACATGAAATAGCTAGCTTGTGAGGGATTTTTTTCTTTCACTTTCTATAGATTGAACTTTTCAAATCAATAATTATGATATTCTATTGTCTTCATATAGATTTGGTATACATGAATATTACATTCTCTGGAAAATATTTCCTCTTAATTGAGATCAAAGGGTAGTTATCACAGGATATTGATGAGACTCAGCTAGAAGATGACTCTAAACCAGGTGACAGACCGTGAAGTACCATATGGAAATAAATCAATTTCATATCAATCCGCCACTGACAAAAACGAAAACAAAGGGAATTTTAGCCATAATTTTTATACGTTTTAGTTAGTTTTATAAGTACAAAATACAGTTTCAGTTAGTTATCGTTTTTTCGTTTAATTATAGTTTTTATTTATTTCAGTTAATGAAAATGTTTTTTCAATTCTAGTTTTCGTCATTTCATTAGTTTTCATTTGCGATAATAACCTTGTTTGTCAGATGCTTTGATTCCCACAAAAGAAGTGGGGCTTTTAATATGGAAATGAGCATCTTAGCCTCCAAAGCCTGAAATAGATCAGATTTGTTTAACTCATAAAGACCCAGTGTTACTTTTATGTCAGTTCCCAAATGAAATTTCCTCTATATCTAACCTTTCTTAAGTGATTTATCACCACTTATTTATAACCTTCTAAGACCCAGGAAATGTCAGCAAAGTACCAGCTTTTTTTGTTTTTTATTAAATAAGTGCCTATATTGGAAACATCATGATGCAACAGTTTTTTCAGATGCAGTTTTTAAAATGTTTATGAAATTTCCTTTGTGGTGAACATTTTTTCTTTGTTATTATTATTTATTTATTTATTTATTTATTTTTGTATAAAGTTGTGAAACTCTTGTCCACAAATGTAGACAGAAAACCCATAGCCGGGCCTTAGGAGGATAATATTATCCTTTGTATATTGTATTTTATCTGTATAAATCAGGTATTTTCCTATATTTAATTCATTGACCTTACAGATGTTCATAAAAACTCAGATTAAGGTTGAGTTGAGTGAAAACTGCAGAAAAAGGGACTTTTTTCAGTAAACTATATCAATAACTGAACATAAAACATGCATTCCCATCCACTGTCACTGATGCAACTTTATGGGTATTATTGGTGAATCAATGTTGTAGAAGATGAGGGTGTTTTTACGTTCACAACATAGCCTCTGATGGTCCAAATGGGTCATATCTGATGACCATGAAAAGATGACAAACCTCATTTTACACCAATTATTTACATGTATTGATAGGATTATTGTGTCAACAGGTATTAAATATTTTAGGTCAATGGATACTTTTAGTCAGCAGTTGAGGTTTGGGTCTTTATGGGTTAAAGACTTTTTCAGCTCCGTAAAATAAAAACGCTCACAGCTATTAGTCGAAAAATAGAAGGTAGCTCAACAATTTGCCAAGCAGCTGAGGTTTACAGATTTGCAGATGAATCTAAGATAAGACCTGGTTTGATATGATACAGAGCTGGAAAGTTCAGCAGGTTAAAAGACCAGGAGCTAAATACAAAGAGCGGTGCCAAGTTACAACACAGTACATTAACACTGGTAAGCAAATAGAGTAAAAAAGCATGTGAATTGAGGTCACACGCACCATTTGCATTTGCACACACGGCAGCCCTCATTCAAAATCTCCAAATTTACTTTCCATTAATGGCAAGTTTACACCCTCAAGACGTAGACCAGACTCACGAAATGTAGACTGACAAGTAGGTCTGGGTATCAGAAAGAATGACGTATCTGTAACTTGCCACAGCAGTTCAGCAGCTACTGTACGTTACTTAGTTTTGCATTTTTATCTTTGCATTAAAATTTAAAAACACTGGAAAGACAGATGATAGGCAACTAATGATTGTGTATAAAGTTTGTATTAACCCATAAAGACCCAGTGCTACTTTTGTGTCTGTTCCCAAATTAATTTCTCTCTATTTTTAATCTTTCTTAAGTGTTTTTTTTCTCACCATTTATTCTAACATTATGCTCTGTGTTTTGCATTTTTCAGTGAAGATCATGTATTTTCCTTTGTTTAATTCACTGATCATGTAGATGTTCATAAAATCTCAGATTAAAATTGAGGATTATGATATCAGAAACAGAGAAAACTGAAGAAAATGTGACTTTTTCAACTAAATTCAAGTATCTCCATTCACTGTCATTGATCCAACTCCACTGGTTTTACTGGTGAATCAATGTTGTAGAAGATGACGGTGTTTCTGTGTTCACTATGCTTTTCTTGTGTGCTTTTGTGCTTCGCAAATAAAGGCATCTCTTATCTTATCTTATCTTATCTTATCTTATCTTGTCTTATCTTATCTTATCTTATCTTATTTTATCTTATCTTATCTTGTCTTAAACATATAAAATTTTTCTCTATATTTAACCTTTCATAAGTGATTTGTCACCATTTATTGCAATATTATCATCAGTATTCAGCATTTTTTTCAGTGTAAATCATGTGTTTTCCTATATTTTTTTCACCGATCATGTAGATGTTCATGAAAACTCCGAGTAAATTCATAGGTTATTATATCAAAAACAGAGAAAACTGAAGAAAAAGTTGCTTTTTCAGCAAAGATATCATTAAATAAACATAAATCAAATGTCTCCATCCACTGTCATTGATCCAACTCCATGGGTTTTGCTGGTGAATCAATGTTGTAGAAGATGACGGTGTTTCCATGTTCACTAAGGAGCCTCTGAACATCCAAATGGGTCATATCTGATGATCATGAAAAGATGACAAACCTCATTTTACACCAATTATTTACATGTATTGATAGAATTAGTGGATCAACAGGTATTAGACTTTTTACATCAGTAGATGATTTTGGTCGCTGGTGGATGTTTGGGTCTTTATGGGCTAATTTGACTCAATTTGCAATGAAATAACATGCAGTGGTAGGGGCATGATGGGTACATCTGGAGAGTCAGGTCAAGCTATTCTATGCAGGCAGATGCTATAAAACACTCACACACACACACACACACACACACTGGCCTCTGGGAAGTCAGAACAATGTGTGGGTGTGTTGGAGCTGACAGAGCAGTGAATTTACTGCTGTGGACGTCGGTATGACTGAATAGAAAACTGAGGAGCAGGTGCTTGATGGTTTACTAAAGACTCATTCCTAAAGGGAGAGGAACATGTGAATTCTTTTGGTATTTTGTCAATGTGATGTGTACACTGAAGAAAGGATGAACTTTCAGAACTGTACAAAACACTTCACTAACTGTTGTGGCAACAGAATTAAGTCTGTCCGGTATGAGGACTTGAATGATTATGAAATATGCATAAGGTCGAGTGACATTTCCTGCTGAATTGAGGTGTTCAGTACTTGTCTCATATTTCAAGGTGGTGTTGAGGTGGAGTCAACAAACCATTACATTTACACAGTATAACTCA
This sequence comes from Sphaeramia orbicularis, assembly GCF_902148855.1. NCBI lineage: Eukaryota > Metazoa > Chordata > Actinopteri > Kurtiformes > Apogonidae > Sphaeramia > Sphaeramia orbicularis. The sequence goes on along the minus strand of NC_043977.1, from coordinate 28,410,638 downwards.
ACAAAAGACCTGAAGGTTTATACATGTATAAACCTTCATTTTTTACCACTGTAAAAAAATGACTGTAAAATTAACACCAAAAAGTTGTAAAATTACAACATAAAAAACCTGTAAGTGAAAATACAAAGTTGTTTATTTGAAAAGATTTTTGTGTTAATGATTAAATCAAATGTAGTTGTAGTTTTTACAGGAAGAGTATGTTAACAAAAACCAGATTTGTATGTATTTCTATTGTTTTGAGAAAATAAAACTGGAAATTGAAAAATTATTTTGTGCCATTTAAATTGCAAGACCATAATGTTGAAAAAACAACTCATTCTCATACTTTTTTTAAAATCAAAAAGTAGAAAAAAAAAAAAGGGAAATTTAACATTTAACCCTTTCATGCGTAGTGGTCACTCCAGTGGACATCTGTTCAAAGCTGTTCTCTTGTGCGTATATTTATGGGTTTTGTTGGTTTTTTTGTTGTTTTAGTTCAACACAGTGGACGCTTATGCACCATCACATACACTGTAATCCACACCATTACTGAAACTTTGCCGTTTTTGATAAACCTGATTTGCAGTAACATGTTTGAGTGTAAATCAATTGTTTGTTATTATTATTAGACTGTAATTAACTTCTTTTTTTTTTAAACAAAAAGTTTATTTATTTATTTATTTATTTATTTATTTATTTATTTATTGTATATTATCTCCATGAAGTGAGTAGAGACAAGTATTGGAATATGTTAAAATGTAGGGTAAAAAATCAGATTAGCTGCATGAAAAATGTTTTTATTTCATAGCTTTCACACAATATATCAGTAAATACTTGTTTCGTCGCTTCAAAGATTAAACACATGGTGTCCAGCTGAGTGGACATTTTTGGAACTCCATGAAAAATAGGTTCATAGGAAAATTTTCAATTGCATTGTTTTCTTTTTATGCTTAAAGATGAATAAAAACACTCAAGAAAAAAAAAAATCTTGATAAAGGTTCTCATAATTCATGCATGAAAGGGTTAAACGTGTAAATATCACCAAAATCAAATGTTAAATCCACATGTTACTCAGTAAATATGTTTATGGTTTGATGTGTTTTTTACAGTGTTGTTCTGGTAGCCATAGCTGCCGGTTATTTCTGTAAAAACAACAGGATTTTTCTTTTTTTTTTTTTTTTTTTTTTACAGTGCTTATTACAGTTCTTATTCTGATTTTTTTTTTTTTTTTTTCTGTGTGGCTGTAGCAGAACATAACAGATTTAGCATGAGATGGGGTGATATTGGTGTATGTCCTACAAACAGTGGTGGTGATATCACTGGGCTGTGTTCCTGCTGAATTCCCCTCCAGTGTTTGAACACAGCTGTCTCCTTGGCTACTCTCAAGCCAGCCTTTACTTCCCATGAGCATGGCTGAGTCAGAATGGAAAAGATTCATGAGAAAAAAATTGGGGCAGCAATGGAGTCTAACATGCAATTATTAATTTTGTGGTATTTTCACTGGACAGAGAGAGGAAGTTAATGCAAATGAAGAATGAAGAAGTACACCGGATTGTGTCACTGTATAATGTGAACCTACTGTAACCTGAAGTGAAAACCAGAAGATCCTTATTCTTGTGAGTGTCAGCATCTGTCTACGTGGCCGAGTGGAGAGTCTGCAGACACACCTCTGACTCATAACACACGGCCCATTAGCATGAAATCAGCGTGACCCTATATTTCCAAATTGATGAGTCACTGGAGTGCTGCACATATGACAGATGTTGTAACTCTAAGAGAAAACGTGGAGAAAGGATTCACTGGTGAAAATTTGTCTTGACGTTACCATTTCACAGGGTCCACATTCACAGTAAAATATCACTATTTGTCGTGAATATGCGTCATAGTCTCAATAAACCTGCAGAAACGCCCTCTGTCTGATAGCTATAGCCCACAGGTGTCAAACATGTGGCCCAGGGGCCAAATCCGGCCCGCCAAAGGGTCCAGTGCGGCCCGTGGGATGAATTTATGGATAGTTTCAATTCGTTTTTAGAGCAGGTTTGCTAGTTTTTATTAGTTTTTCATTTTTTTTAAATGCTTAGTTTTAGTTTAGTTTTAGTATTAATTTTAGTTTTGATGTATCTTTTCTCTTCTTCTCCGTCGTATTCAAATAAATCCCAGACAGGACTCTGTTGCTTTCTCCCAACTTTAGTCTCCATGTTTCCAGGTAGAGTGGGGACCAGAAGACGACTCTAAACCACAAGTGACGAGAAGTGACGGACCGTTAAATATCGTATGGTGCCGCTAGCTAAAATTGCTAGAGCAAAATAAATCGATTTCGTATCAATCTGACATTGACAAAGACGAAAACGAAGGGAATTTTATCCATAGTTTTTATACGTTTTAGTTAGTTTTGTAAACACACAATACAGTTTCAGTTAGTTATCATTTTTTCTTTTAATTATAGTTTTTATTTATTTCAGTTTACGAAAATGTTTTTACAATTCTAGTTTTCCTCATTTCGTTTTCATTAACGATAATAACCTTGCTCTGAACATCCAAATGAGTTATAAGACGACCATGAAAAGATGAAAAACTGGATTTTACACCAATTATTTTCATGGATTGATAAGGTTAATGGATCAGAAGTTATTAAACATTGTATACTGGTGGATGACTTTGGTCACCAGTGGTTGTTTGTTTCACCTTTTTCCTCAGATTTGGAGTTCTTATCTTGTTTTTAGACACTTCTTTTTTGCAGTATAGATGTGTGTGAGTGTGGATGTGTGTCTACAGCAGCAGGCCGGTCCCAGATGGCCCAGGGCCGTCCTTCCTATTGTCCTTCTAGCCTGTCTGGTTCCCATCTGTTGCCGCTCTTAATGGGCAAAAGCCATCTTCATTTCCTTCCACTTATCCGTCTGTCTTTCTGCATCTTAATAGCTTCTTGAATCATTCCATAAAAGATTTAAAACATCCGTCCATTTCAGCAAAGAAGCGATCTGACCACAAAAATGGATCCCAGGCCAACAGACGGTCATCATGTACATTAAGAGATAAACTTTTACTGACAACTGAATAAGTTTAAAGGAAAAGAAAAAGGAGTAATAACAGGATTAGATATCAGTTGGATGTGACAGGACTGGGTTTTCACTCCTGTTTGCATCAAAATCCCACAAAAAATACTCAAATCTGATCTCAGTCACAGAAAAACAACCCCTGTCCCAAACCCTTATTGGTTATTGGAGGTTTTAAGGGGGTGCAATGTTTTTCTATCACCTCTGACAGCTTACATTAAACAAAAGAGGTTAGTTTCAGTTGTCATTCACATTATTCATTAGTCATATGACAACCCCAATAAGCAATATTTGGAACAACATAGAAAATGCAAATCGAAACATAATACAGCCATAATAAAAAAAAAAAAAAAAGCTCTTTGACTTGTATTTCACTGTATGTTTTTGTACCACATCACCTCATTATTAGCCTTAAGTTTCCATCTTCTAACTTTTCCTTGAATGTGTTGAAGCCTGAATGTGAGGAACAGATGTCCTGTATATTTCCAGTTGAAATCAAATGGATCAGACAAAAATAATCAACATGTTGAGCTCATACTGTCTACAATAAAATGCAAGACAGTTAAATCTAATATTGCTGAGTTATATTTTTATTTGCATCTCTCATACTGTCCTATCATTCATTATATGGGATAATAGAACAGCATATTAATATGTAAAAAACAATTTACTGCATTAGAATTCTTGAAGTTTTCCTGTTGTGTCCAAGTTTTGTGATCCTGCTGGAATTCCACAGAAGATTCCTGAAAAATTCCCAGGTAACTTTGACTTCTTTGCCAAAGGTGTCCAGAGATACATTATAATCCAGCTGAATATTTTGGTGCATGTGTTGGTTTTCATATCTAATTACATGTTATTTAATATACCTGTTAATTTCCACCTTCTGATTATTGAAGTCAACTAATTATGTAAATGTTTTAGATAACATTGATGATTTGACATTTGGTTTAGTCAAGAAGTGTTCTCTACTCATTTATTTATTTATTTATTTATTTATTCTTCCTGGGGTCCAGTACTTGCATAAAATGATACAATACATACATACATTACAAAACTAAAAAGAAAAAAAACAAGAAAAAACGTGGTAAAAGAAAACACACAGCATGCATGGTACTGATTCTCAAAATTGAGTGATGTCATGGAAAAGCTTTTATCATTGTTATTTCCTTAGTAAGACGTAATACATATTATATTTAGTATTATTATAAATAATTTCTTCAATCATACTACACATGTCATATCATTATGCAATATACACTGCACAAATCAAAATCTTACCAAGTGTATTTTTCTCATTTCTACTCAAAATATCTCATCACACTTAAAATAAGACATAATCACCTAAAGAGTAACTTTTCAGTGAGATATAAGAATTTATTTTTAGACAATAGATCTTGAAAATCTTATTTCAAGAAATCTTACCAAGATAATTTTCACTTGTTCTATTGGCAGATTTTATTTTTGCTTAATTCAAGATTTTTTTTGTTTTGCTTAATTCAAGCAAAACATGTGTGATGAGATATTTTGACTAGAAATGAGAAAAATATACCTGGTAAGATTTAGATTTTTGCAGTGTACCATATTAACACCCATAACTATTATCACAACCGCCACAATTATTACCCTTACTGTCACCATCATTACGTTCATCATAACATCCATATAATTTTATCTTGTTTCCAATAACATTATCCATACCGTGATCAATACCATTACAACCAGCCCTATCATCATCACCACTACCACCAGCGTACTGACGCCAATTACAACAAGAAAAGCACTTAGAGAGCGCAGACCTCCGCCAAGACAGATCTGCCTCCTGTGCGTGTTTGTTTGTTTGTTTGTTAGCAAAATAACTCAAAAAGTCATGGATGGATTTTCATGAAATTTTCAGGAAATGTTGATACTGGCACATGCGCCCCCCCCCCCCCCCCCCCCCCCCCCCCCCGATCACCACCAAAATTTCATCATTTCTTCCTTGTGCCAGTATCAACATTTCCTGAAAATTTCATGAAAATCTGTCCATAGCTTTTTGAGTTATCTTGCTAACAAACAAACAAACACGCACGCACGCACGCATGCACACAAAGTAAAGCAATTACTTCCTGGCGGAGGTAACAACAACCATGACTAAACAACAGCAATGAGAGCAGGCACAGCAAACATTAATACTAATATTATAAGGGTGAAAATAATACTAATTATCACAATAATCTACACCTACTCCATTTTATTCTAAAGATACTATTTAATTAATAATTTAAATTAACTTATACTATTTTCTTGTGTGATGTTTCTGTGGAGGGGATTCCATTCATACATACTGTAGCTCTGTACATGACATAAAAGCTTTAGTCTTTATTTTGATTTATTTGTTTATTTTCTACACTTTTTTCACTTAGTTATTCACCTTCTGCACTTAGTTCTTTTCTGTCACATCGGACTTAATCTTTAAGAAGTCCATTTTAGAGCATGTCAATAAGCTGTCCACTCTCCATGACAGTTTGTCTCATTGAAACGTATCCACTGATGCAGTTTGTTCTCTCTTAATGCACAAACGGTCTCCAGTGCAGCCACAGTGAACCCACTCTTGTCTCAATAGACCTCTCTGTGATGCACACTTATCTTTTGCAGAGTTGCCAACACTCGGATTAAACACGAAGAGAAGGCAGCAGCGAGTGGGAAAGACCGAGGGAAGCACAAAGAGGGAGAGGCTGACAAGGATTTCCCTCTCATGTTGATGTGTGCAGATTTAGCATCAAGTTCACATTTGAGCAGAAACACCAAGGACTACCACTGAACTGTGACTCAGTGGAAATTGGATATGCTCTATGGCACTATTTCCATGTTATGCAATGTCATACTTTTAGTACTATATTATCTGTTCCACTAGATTTGTCTGGTCTCTTCCATTTTAACATGAAAAACTAATCTAAAACCTTATTTGATTAAGTTTGAAATACACTGTCATAAAACTGAAAACAGGACTATTTATGGAATATGATGCATTATTGTAGATTAATAACCCTTTAAACCACAGGTGTCAAACATGCGGCCCGGGGGCCAAATCTGGCCCGCCAAAGGTTCCATTCCGGCCCACGGGATGAAAGTGCAAAAATTAACCTGAACAGTCCAGGTTGTCCAAATCATTTTGGTTCAGGTTCCACATACAGACCAATGTGATCCCAAGTAAAAATAACAACACAATAACCCATAAATAATGACAACTACAAATTTTCTTTGTGAAAAATTATGTGGGAAAATTTTAAGTGAAAAAAATAACATTACACTATGAAAATATTTACATTTACAAAATTGTTCTTTCACAATAAAATGCAAATAAATATAGAAATAAAAACAAAAGATGAACAACCCGAAATGTGCAATTTTAACAATATTCTGCCTGTTACTAAATGTTTTGTGCATTTATAGATCCGCTGTGATCTGTAGTTGTATTAATAATAAGAAATGTAATACTGTAGAAATTGTTCCAATTTTAGTTCCAAACTTCAAAACTTGAACAATATTCTGCATGTTACCAAATGTTTATGTAACATTGTGTGTAAATGTACATGTATAAATAATAAGTTGAGGTATAATATTGTTAAAATTGTACTAATTTTTCAAATGAAATTTCTGTTTTTTCAGGTTATTCACATCTTTTTTGTAAAATGTAAATATTTTCATAATTTAATTGTTTTTTTTTTTGTTCTAAAACAAAATGAAAAACTTGGATTTGCCATTATTTATAGGTTATTAAGTCATTATTTTACTGGTCTGGCCTGCTTGAGATCAAATTGGGCTAAATATGGCCCCTGAACCAAAATGAGTTTGACACCACTGCTTTTAACCCTAAGTCTAAAATGGTCTGTCTGGACTTTTTTTTTTCTTATTTTGACTAAAAAGGTAAGAAAATATGTTGTAAGTGAGTCCTTTATAGTAGCCGACAAGGGCCAAACACATTGCAACGGCCCAATGCATTTCAGTTAAGAGAAAACTGCTGCAAGTATGAAAACGATGCAAATTCACCAACTCAAAAATAAATCTAAACGAGGTACAAAAAGAGCAAATGAAAAAATGTGCTGCAAGAAACAAAAACAAATGCATAATCCTCAAATGCTCTGCAAATAGAGAAACGATGCAAACCAAGAAAACATCTGCAAATGAAAAACACTGCATAACCAGTCACTACAAAGGAAGTGCTCCAAACCTGCAGCCAGCCAGCGTTTATGGACAACACACTAGTGTAAAATAGAATCAAATAAAAGTCACATTTTTACGGTATTTCAATTCTTTAAATTTTCCTCAGAATATAGATGATTAAGCATCATGGAGAAAGAGGGGAAAGGAGTGGAATAGAGGGAATGAGAAACTACAGTATGTGTAGTCTTTTCCTTTCTTCTCTTATTTCTGTGTACTATACTAATTTTTTACTTTTATGATTTGAGTTCCTTTATCATTATTTATGTTTTTTTTTTGTTTTGTTTTGTTTTGTTTTATTTGTTTTTTTTTCCCTTTGGCCTGTGGGTTGGGTGGGTGGGAAGGGATGGGTGCTGACAGTCAGATATGTCACTCTTGATTGTGCATTGACTGCTACGAATTGATATGTCTGTCGTGTTCATTGAAAATGTTCAATAAATATAGTGGGAAAAAAATAAAAAAAAGTCACATTACCGCGCTATGTGTTTGGCCCTTGTTGGCCACCGTAGTCCTTTTGCCCATTTTTCCAGAGCACTTCAATCTAGCAGTTATTTATAATTTACTGCATGTTATAATACTGCTAAAATGGCTTCTTTTCCAGCTTCTAGTACAAGCGTGAGTGAAATGATCATAATGACCCAATGAAGCACAACATCTCAGGTTTCAGAAATCGCTGTAATTTTTCCAGTTGCGCAAAAAGTGAAGGAGTCACAGCCATCCAAAATGCATATGTGCAGGACGTGTCAGCGATGACACGTCAGGTTTAAAAGAGTTAAAGTACAGTATATAAAGCAGTTAAAATTCACTCCAACTTAAAGATCTACAACAGTAAAGTGTAACAAAAACCTAATAATGCAGCGAACATAATAAAACACTGCACAATCACTCTTCACACTCACAGGGTAGTGTTTCATAAAGCGGATGGATGGATAATACCGTTTTACAATCAGAAGAGAGTAGTGATTCAGGGAGGTACAGATGTCTATTCACAGTGGCAAGAAAAGTATGTGGACAACTGGAAATTCATAGTTTTCTGTGTGACTTGGTCTTAAAATGTGATCTGACGCATCTTCTTATTCTGTTTTGTTGTGTTTATTTTACTGTACAGCATTTTGAAAACCTTTGTGTTTATTTAAATTTGTGCTTTATAATAAAAAATGGATTGGATCTAAGTCATACAATGCTATCAACCTAATACAACAAAAACAACTCTAAAATGTCATGTTTATATTGAACAGAGCTATTAAACATTCGTAGGACTGCTGTAAAATGGAATCAAACCTTTACATTTATAACTGGTTGAACCTCCATTGACAGTAATAACCTCAATAACCAGTGTTTCCAGTAGCTGCTGATCAGACCTGCACGTTTACGGGGAAATTTGGATCATTCTTTCTCCAGCTCAGCCATATCCTCAGGGGAATATTAGAACTGTTTGTGGGGTATTTGGTTAAGATACTTGAAGATCATATTACTTCATATATTTTTTTGACACTATTTAAAGACAAACCGTGATTTGTTTTGCCTGTCAAGTGTTTTCAGTTTCAGTGAGATTTATAAATATATACTGTGTAGATCTTAACACATGCAGAGTCTGTAGACAAAGGCCATTGTTAATAATTAAGTACCGACAGATGCTGACGTCTCTAATCCTTCCTCCTGCTGAGCTCTTCTTCTCCACCTTCCTCCTTTAATTCTACACATCCCTTTTCACAACTAAACCTGTCCCCAGTTGTTGCTTTTGTGCCTTTTTCTATCTACCTGTCTACACTTCAAACTCAAACATGACCTGTGGCATTTTTAAAAAAGATGGTTTCCCCCTCATTACAGCTCCGATTAACCCCCGTCAGTCGACTCTCCCCTTCCTCTGCACTCCCTGCCCTGTGGACGGGTTAGAAAGGTGGGTCAGCATTGAGCTTAAAGGCAGCAGCCCCCTGTCATTAAGACTAAGTTTACATATGACCTGGTTTATAATTGGAACCGGACCCTGTGATGGAAAAACCTCACCTTATCTCACCTGCTATCGACAGTAGAAAGCCTGTTGATAGGTTTAATGCATGTGGAAATGCACACGCTGAAAGTGGTCATAAAAGCTTTTGACATATACATTTTAGGAGCATGGCGGACAGCTGCAAGTCCACAGGCTGTTTCCTTCTTTGAGAACTTATCTAAGGTACTGACAAAATTCAAGACTCTCACCTTCATATCTGTATTTTTGTCATCACTGCTCAAAAGGAAGTAGTTTTATTTATTTATACATAGAGGGTTCTGCTTCTTTTTCCTTCCTATATACAGTTCTTCAAAAGTCATCAAAAACAAAGAGTATGCAATCAAGTACTAACTCCTGTGTGTATCATGTGACTAAAACCAACAGAAAATTAAACATGGAATGCCTAAAAGCATTGTTTTTGGCAGTACAATGCCATAGATATTGATGTAAGAACTGAAGTGATTTTGGTTATTATCAAGAAAACCATGGAAAATGTCTAGATATCAGCTCTGAAATTAAACCATTATTAGCTATTTTTGTAGTTATCCTTATATTTGTCCAAACAAATGTATCTTTAGTTGTACCAGGCATTAAAATGAATAAGAAATTGAAGAAAACAAGGGGTGGTCTGATAATTTTTTCCACAACTGTATTTGTAACAGTTGTGGCTGCTCGTCTTTCAGAGAGGGGAAGCTCATAGTCGGCTTACATAAAAAAAAAAAAAAAAAAAAAAAAAAAAATCAAGTTATTTAAACATAAATTCGGCCCTCCATTCCTTTTTAAGAAAAAGGTCAGTGACCTTATCGTACCAAGTAAACAAGAAAACGTTGAAATTTTGTTAAATTGAAACAAGGAAGTACGATGAGTGTGTTTTATTTACAGTGCAAGAAATGAACAAGTAATTTCGTTGTGGTTTCTCTCTCGATTTCACAGCAGAATGTGCGACGGTATTAAACTGAACTCTGTCAAGTGAAGGAATAAATAGCTGTCAATCAAACAGGATTCAGCCTTTCGACTGATCCTCCAGTCAGCATGTAGAAGCCTGGCGTCCAGCCCAGCCGAGGTCCGCCCACAGCTCCATTCACCCCCAGAGACGCCGAACATCCGGATGCGGGACAACATCATGGCATTTATCCAATTACCGTCCAGTTTTGAGGCAATGAAAAAAACTGTTCCACTCAGTCCCATAAAAGCGCATGGATGCTGAGCGTCTACGAGCAAATGTGTGTTCTAACACATTTGTAGTCAATGAAATGTCAACACAACCGAACATATTTAACCATTTAATTTTCGTAATTTTGGGGGAAGTCGAGCTTCCCTTGCAGTCTTTGAGAAATCGCCTCTGCACTGTATGCATAAGTAGAACCAACAAACCAGAGAGATAGAGTGAAATAATTTGTTTCTGAGTTTGTTTGGTAAACCAGGAAGACAGAACCAGTTTTCTTTGCTGTAAACAACTGCTTTCTACTCATGGAAACCAGGGTGACGAGAACAATACAAGCAAAAAGTAGCGATTGTTGAAGCTTTTCTACTACTGACCTCTTCTTTTACATTTCACAACCTGTTTGTTAGACTGTGTTGCTTGACGGCGGTAACTATTGGAGAAAGTTGAGCAATCGCCTCAGAGCACTTGCGTCAACACTTAACATTTATCTGGAGAGTAACTGCTTGAACTGCCACCTCAGGGCAAAGTCTCCCATTTCATCCCAGACGACTGAACCTCATCTTCAGTAAGACCTGCAGGGTACCGGTGAAATCACCCTGCATAATGACTGCACAATACAGGCTTTAAGGTTAGCAAGAACAACCTTTATCAGTGGCCAGGAGCATTTCAAGTCCTTTGTTGTAGCCCACGCTCTGAAGATATAGTTAAGACTACTTACTTTTTCATCCACTATTCTGCCCATTCATGTCCAGATTTGTTATCTTTTGGGTTTGTCATTTTCTTAGACAATAAATTAAGATTAGATAGGTTTTCTGAAAGTGCACTAACCTGTAATTAAGTCAAGTCAGTAAATCAATCTGTGTATTTTGAAGCATGACTTAAGATATGATGCTATGTATAAATCACTCCTCAGACCCTCCTATTCTTTTGCTGTAACTTTAAGCAGCCAATGGAAAGATATTTCTGTCAAATTAAAAATATGTTAAAACTAACATCTTTATCCTCCTGTCATCCCGTCCTCCCTCACAGCGCAAATACAGAGAGAAAATGGACTAAACAAGGTACTGCATGTAACCCAACTGAACACAGCTGTCATGGACGGTGAATTATATTTGCAGAGTTTAACTGAGAAAGTTGTAAGTCAACTGGAGAGGGGAAGTCACAGATCCCTGATAGGAAAAAGAGCTCACAAACGAAAACAGATATCGATAGAAGCAAAAGATTTTCCATCTGAGCATTGCGCTTAATATCTTCCTCATGTCATTTTGTCTGATTCACGGCATCTAAACCACTTGTGCTTGTTTGTGGTTTAGATTAAATTTTAATGATAGATAACACAGAAATGTATTAAGAAATGTTTTTCTCACAGCTGCAATAAGTCAAACCAGACGACATAAAACAAACAGGTACTGACACACATAAAACAGCTGTTGCATGAGACTAATTCCAGGATTTTTCATATCTTGAAATACATTTTAAAACACTTACCTGTCATAGTGTTGCAACTCTTCATATGACCAGAAAAACATAACTGCAGCTGTGATTTAATCAAATATAAAAGCCATTTCTGGGAGTATTTTTACATTTTCTGTTACTTCCATTCCACAACATTCTGGAGGCAATTTGTTTGTACAGATTTATATTATTAATAAATCATGATACACTATTATAGATTAACCTATCAATCTGTATACAGTATAAAATGAGCCATAGCATTATTGGTTGTATTATTAAATATAAACACAGTATAATGCACAGGTGTCAAACATGCGGCCCTTGGGATGAATTTGTGAAATGCAAAAAATTACACTAAGATATTAACAATCCTTTTAGTTCAGCTTCCACATTCAGACCAATTCAATCTTAAGTGGGCAGGATTCAGTAAAATACTATCAAAATAACATATAAATAATGACAACTCCAAATTTTTCTCTTTGTACATGTAAATATTTTCATGTATTTCCACTAAAACAAAGTATAATTTCGCAAAAAAAATGTGAATAACCTGAACAAATATGAACAACCTGAAATGTCTGAAGAAAAGTCAGTACAATTTTAACAATATTCTGGCTGTTACTAAATGTTTTGCGTATTTGTAGATCCACTGTGATCTGTACATTATAATGTTCATGTGTAAATGATAAAATGAAGCATAATATTCTTCAAATTACACTTATTTTTTCAGTTTGTTCACGTTATTCACATCGTTTGAGAGGATAGTTCGTAGATGTAAACCTTTTCATAATGTAAATTTACTTGTTTTGCTCTAAAACATAGAGAAAAGTTTGGAGTTGACATTATTTATATATTATTATGTTATTATTTTACTGGTTTGGCCCACTGCAGATCAAATTTAACTGAATGTGGCCCCTGAACTAAAATGAGTGTGACACCCCCTGGTATAATGCATTATCAAGGCCATTCTTCATATTATGTATATCTTGATGATGATGATGATGATGATGCCTGTGACTTACTCAAGTGAGGTTCTGAATGCAGGATATTTACACTGTAGCACTGGTGCTTTCACTCAAGTATAACATCTAATTTCTGCACATTACGTTATTGCATTTTTGCACAGAATTCCCTGATAAAGGCTGCAGGCCCAGCTCCTGTTTGTTAGTTATTTAAGTGGCATCTGGGAGTTCCAAACAGAAAGCTTTGCTCAGATTGTGTCACTTGGCAGAGAAGGAAATGCTGCTCATTCAGGGAGGCATTTCCTGACTGTTGAGGTAATTAGGCCCGTCAAGGCCCAGACGCACAGGAATGACCAAACCAAACTGTGGCTGCGCTAATTAGACTTGTTAGTGATCTTATTTTTCTCTCTTTCTCTCAGTCTCTCTCTCTGAAAAAGCGAGGTTCTAAGGAACTCCCAGCTTTGAGTGTTTGTTCCGATAAGAAGCAGAGAGGGAGCGATGTTATCCACGCATGTTAGAATGTTATCCTTTCGGCTCATTAGATTGGAAAATAATATTAGTGACTATTATTAGATCAGGGGAACTCATCAGTGGTAATCACTGGGTAATGATATTTAGGGAAGGCAAGGAGCGGGAATGAAAAATATCTTCTCTTGTTATTCCAAAACAGGCCTGACTACTGACCTCTGCTGAACTTCCTGCCCTTAGTGGAGAAAAGGTCAGGAAAGACACACATCTACAGTTGTCTCCTGTGTTGTCTTCAGGAGGTAGTCTTGACAGGAATGCATGTGGCTGTGGGTACAGGGTGAACTGTAAGGAAAACTGGATCTTTTTTGGCCTTTTCACTCACAAAAAGAGCAGAAATCCTTCAGTATCCGTCACTGTTTTACTGCACCGTTCATCATCATTATGGTCATTACTGCCTCCGGCCTCAGGGCTGTTGTTGGGGATAAGCGCCGGCTTAGACACTGTCTGCAGGATGCAACAATACTGAGGTCAACACTCACAGCTCCACCCTTGTGTTGTGCTTGTGGGGAGAAAGCAAAAAGACAGATGAAATGCAATTAGAAAGAAACAGCGCTGAGACCAAACGAGGCAGAACGTAGGTTGGTTTATTGGCAAAATAATGAAAAGTAGAGGAAGAATTCAGATTCACATGACTTAGTTCAAAAGTAGTTGTAATAGAAGTAGTAGTTTTTATTTTGAGCACATAGAATATGAAAACAAAGAACCATACAACATGGTCAAACAAAATTTTTCGGCACTCGAAAAGGAGTTGGAAGAAGTATAACTTATAGACTCCCACCCCTTTCCACAAACTGATACTTAAATTAATTCCACTTCATTTGCTTTAACACACTTTTTTCTATATATTCTTACAATAACACAATAGAATAGGATAGAATAGAATAGAATAGAATAGAATAGAATAGAATAGAATAGAATAGAATATCTTTATTGTCATTATACATATGTACAATGAAATTAAAAGAGACAACTCTCTTGTGGTCTGTAGTGCAAAACAGTTTAAAAGAAAAGAAAAGTGTAAATATATTTACAGAATAAAAACAAGCATGTCAGCCAACCGAGAAACAGAAGAGATAAATATATATTGCACTTTGACCCTGGCTGGACACTAAGGATATATGTTAAATACATATCTTTATTTGAGGTATTGTCACTGCAATGTGTTCAGTACCCATATTGCACTTGGGTCTAGCATCTATACAAGTAAGTATAGGTATAAGTATAAGTAAAAGTACTAAGTGTAGTAAAAGTAGTCATTTGCAGTAAAATGGTCCCCATCAGTGTTTTAATATAATATATGACGTTTTTGTTCATATTACTGGTACATTCATGTAAATGTTGCATTTTATTGCTGTAGATATTGAAGATTCGGCTCATTTGAAGTACTTTATATACCATTGAGTAGTCTAAATTACAGCAATGCATCATAACTTTTTCATAAGTTTAAGAAGGAGGTGGATTCTCAACACATAGAAAAAACATTTAATACTTCAGTTTATCACAAAAATCCAGTGTCAACACAAATGGAGATGAATGGTTGTCACTGGAAAGAAGGAGTAAGAACAAAATCTCATCTGAAAAGACACTAAAGCTGTCAGACAAATGGAAGAAGAAGTCGTACAAAGTTAGATAAAATGTTACAGATTACATTCCACCACTGCTGCAGAACATTACTTGTAGCCGAATTATCGTATATTATCTCTGACGTGCCCTGGAGAACACAGACACAGGCAAACAAAAAACAGAAAGACAGAAAGAAATGGGGGCAGCTGCAGGTCTTGCCAGACCAGCTTGGTTTTGACGTGGTGGTGTGAGAGAAAGAAGCAGGAAGGAAAGAATGACAGAGGGGGAGAAATCTGCAAAACAAATCAGCGCAACGTCCTATGCAACAACTCCCAACACACACAAACACATACTCAAATGAGCACACAGGAAGTGGAACAACTTACAAATAGCATCAAGAATGGACTGTGTTTCTACTGTCACTCACAGCCCGTATCCATGACAACATGTGTATTGTATCTGGACATGTGTATTCGCCAACTTGAGCGCCTTGTCAGCAAGAATGCATCATATTCTCATGTGACTGTGAGCTGGCCTCCCAGTTCCACCCCTTGACTATTCTCCTGTGTAAAATGCACGTAGATTTCGGTCCAAAACAAACAACACAGTCGGCTGACTTTGCCATGAACACACCTCCTACAAGCAAAGAGAGAATATCTAACATAGTCCACAGCTGCAGTGGTGAGCGCCAAAGCTGACATGTTCTTAGGTTACAGCCAGTGGTGGAAGAAGTTTTCAAACCTGTTATTTACAGTCACAATTACTATTAGAATAATAAATAAAGCTGGTTATTATGATCTCACTAATCAAATTATTATGTATTACCCTGTAATCTGTGAAAGTATACTCTAGTACAGGGGTGTCAAACTCATTTTAGTTCAGGGGCCACATACAGCCTAATGTGATCTAAAGTGGGCCGGACCAGTAAAATAATACAAAGAATAGAATAATAACTTTTTAGTGAAAAAAGTAAAATTCCGTAATGAAAATGTTTACATCAAGGAATTGTACTCAAACTTAACATGAACAAACACGAACAACCTGAACATTCTTAAGTAAAATAAGCGCAACGTTAACAATTTTACGCTTTAGTTTATCATTTATACATGTGAATCACAACTTACAGATCACAGTGGATCTACAAATACGCGAAACATTGAATAACAGGCAAAATATTATTAAAATTCTACATACTTCTCTTAGGAAATTTCAGGTTATTCACATTTTTTAAATAAAAGGCTAGTCTGTAAATGTAAACATTTGTGTAATTTTACTTTTTTTTACACTAAAACACAAAAATTTACAGTTTTGATTATTTAGAGGTTATTATGATAGTATTTACCGGTCTGATCCTTTTTTAGATTGAACTGACCTAAAATGATTTTAACATCCTTGATTGTTAATATCTTCAGTGTAATTTTTGCATTTCACAAATTCATCCAAGGGGCCAGATTGAACTCGTTGGTGGGCCGGATTTGACCCCCAGGCCACATGTTTGACACCTGTGCTCTAGTAGATATTGTATATTTTTAAAAAGTCCTGATTACTTTCCAAGGGTTTTTAGACAAAGGGAAGGATATTAGATATATCAGAGGGTTGTTTGTCTTTGACATGTGTGAAGTGAGAACCAACATAAAACATAGGTGATTTTTCTATTTTGTGAGTTAAACTAAGGAATGAGCTGAAACTGTGTATCTTAAGGACTTACAGATGAGAATGTAAACTGATTTAGGTGTGACATATGAGGAAAATAATTTAACCCTGTAAAGGCTGAACCATTAAATCACTGACAGTAAATTCCAGTTCTTTGAAACTGGCGCCTTTATTGGTCCTTCTGAACAACCCAATTTTTTTTTTTTTTTTTTTTTTTTTCAAATAACAATTTCCAAGTATGAGTTTCAATTTTGTATCATATTTGATACATCGGGTCTCAATGCTCAAATATTATTATTTTTGAACAAACAAAAACATAATATAACACAAACATGTCTAACAAATTGGTAATTCCTTTTCAAAATTGTCAAAGTTCTGCCTCCTTCCTCATTAATGACAATCTTGTAGTGTCACTGGAAAGGCCTCTGTTGAATGAATTCCTCCCCCCTGGTGGATTATCTGTGTATTGCATGTATCTAATTGTATACATCAGGTTTTTCAAGAAAAAAATATCCCACTGATCATGTAGAGGGTGTCACACATGTATCAAATATGATATGTTTGACGTTGTAGGGTTAATTTTGACTTACACTTGCGGAAAAAATTATTAGACCACCCTTGTTTCTTCAATTTCTTGTTCATTTTAATGTGTAACACAACTAAAGGTACATTTGTTTGGACAAATATCATGATAACAACAAAAATAGCTCATAAGAGTTTAATTTCAGAGCTGATATCTAGCCATTTTCCATGTTTTCTTGATAATAACCAAAATCACTTCAGTTCTTACATCAATATCTATGACACTGTATTGCTAAAAACAGTGCTTTTAGGCATTCCATATTTTCTTTTCTATTTTTTTTTTTGGTCACATGATACACACAGGAGTTAGTACTTGAATGCATAACCATTGTTCTGATGACTAATTTTTTCCACAACTGTATTTATATGTACTTATTTCATTTGCATTGTTTTTTTTTTTTATCTGGGTAATTCAGTGACAGATAATAGTTCAATAACATAAGCAAAAAAATAAGCCTGTGGATTTAGCTTATGCTTTTCTCAGTTATTGATTGAGAGAAAACAGTAACATAATTTTTCTTCTGTACAAATATACAACTGAAATAAAATGATTAATTCATTCATTCATTAATGTGAAGTTCCAATACAGTGATGTGAAAATGCTCCACATAAAAATGAAAGTCGTGCAGGAAAAAGCAACTATCATAAGCAAATGAATAAGTACTGAAGTAAAAGTACTGATGGGCTCCTTCTGACTTGATATATTATTATATATGACATTAATATTCTATTAATACTGAAGCATCAGTGTTGTTGCAGCATGCTGAACCACTTATATCCAGTTGTATTTAAAGGGATATGACATAAATCCGAAGGATCATCAAATGACTAATGGGAAAAAGCAAAGTTCCACCACACTAATATATTGGACTTTTTCTCAGATTGCTAATTCTAATGCTAGGGACTGTATGAATTAGGATATAACATGTACTACTGGCATTGATCTAAGAGAAGATACCATATGAAAGTATGCAGTCCACAAAGATCTGATCTGATTCCGGTTGAACAGCAGAGCTCAGTGTGAGTGTTCAGTATTAATGATAATCTGCTTCCCCCACAGTTCCAGGTGTGTCTTCAGTGTGTGTGTCTCTGCTTGACAAACACTTGGCTGTGACAGA
Source organism: Sphaeramia orbicularis (assembly GCF_902148855.1). NCBI lineage: Eukaryota > Metazoa > Chordata > Actinopteri > Kurtiformes > Apogonidae > Sphaeramia > Sphaeramia orbicularis. The sequence goes on along the minus strand of NC_043977.1, from coordinate 28,392,390 downwards.
GGGGAAGTTTCCTCGCCTGCCTCATAAATCAACATGTGTGAAAACCCAGACACTTAATCAAGTAAGTGCTGAAAATAGGACACAAGCTACAAAAATTCCCCTAAAACAGTGAATGGATTTTGTCACCATAATGCAGGGGTGTCAAACATACGACCCGAGGGCCAAAATCAGCCCACAGAAGGAATTCGCAAAATCAAAAATCACATTAAAGATATTAACATTTTCAAACTATGCTCACAAATATGAACCTGAAATATTTTAACCCTCCAGTATCCCATCCAGCAAGGCCCTTACTAAGCACCAAGTGTGCCTTTTTCGCACACTTGTGGAATGTCAAAAAAATTTCATACAGTTTGTTTTTAATTCTTTTACACTTTTTTCTATTTCATCAACTTGAGCCGTAAATAAAAATACCAAATACTCAATAATTGTCACATGTTTTAACTCTTTAAATGCCGTGTTTGTAATGTAAACAAACCATTTTTTGGATGCAAAAAACACAAAAAATTATTTTTTTTCAATATACTACATAAAAAGTGGATCACATATAATTTGATTTTTTCATCCTGGCATATGTCAGTGATTAACTCCAACATTGGTTAATTTGCATTATTATGTTTGGCGCTAGGTCAAATGTTCAAAAATACTAGCATCTGTCAGTAAGTGTGCGTAAAATGCACATCTATAAATCAAACTATTAAATATTATATATTGATTTATTTTTCTGCTCTAATTTGATTTTATTTTTGTAAATCAAGGTCAGCTCTAATCATACAGATCAAATGGAAGAAATAGTGCATTTTAGGCACACTTGGTAGACAGATGCTAGTCTTGTAATTTTCTTTTGTTTACAATGTGAAAATTTTAGTTGGTGGCCAGAATTTTAAAGATCATGCAAAAATGAACAAGTTTTGAATTCTAACCTTATTTAAATTGTGAAAAATAATATGAAGTTTTTTAAAACGAAGTGCAAAGTGTGCCTAAAAGGCGCACCCGGATACCGGAGCGTTAAGAAAAAAAAAATTTTTTCAATTTTACAAAATAATAGATTCACTGTGATCTGTAAATTGCGTTAATAATAACCTGAGACATAATATTCTGAAATTGCACTTATTTTTCTAAACAAATATCAGGTTGTACATAGGTATTGAGGTCATTCATATTTTCACAATGCAATTTGACTTTTTTTACACTAAAACAAAGTGAAAAATGTGGATTATTATGTAAACGTTAATATGTCTATTATTTTACTGGTCCATTTGAGATCACATTAGGCTGTCTGTGGTTCCTGAACTAAAATAAGTTTGACACCCATGCCATATTGAAACCCGATATTTACCTGTCATTAAAACACTGGCATTTTTGTAAAGAACTTACATTTTAGGATAAAACTAGAATTATTGTTTCATTTGCTTTACAATGTAAAAGTGGTGTAACTAACAAATGTAGTCACAAGTGCATAAACACAACACTGTTGATCAGTCGTCAAGGACAACAGCATTATCATATCAGTACATAGAGCTGACCACAGCAGTACTCTGCCAAAACCACATCCCCTGTATGATGTAAGACTCATCACTGTGCTGTATGAAAGCTCCAACTGTCTGAATGGGAAACATTAGTAATGGTACATTCAGCGTCTCTGATGTCTGATTTCATACCGTCCAACAGTGAATGTAAGAAAAAACCTTGGACAGGACTGGTTTGCAGCTGCAACTGATCAGTTTTATAATTTCACACATTTCCTTCATTTGCATATATTCAGTTTTCCTCTGTCCGAGCTTTAAGACTTGAGTTGTGGAGTCGGGGGGGGTTCACTTAGGGATAATCGGCAGCTGTTTGGATCTGCTTTTATCTCTACAAATGTTCCAATACATCTACCTGAGTTATTTAACAACCAAACACATGGTCTCACCTAAGAAAATAGGTTTTCCACTGCTGTGGGGGTTAATCAGTTAAAACTTTAACTGTCAATGACCGACAGACCCATTGAGTGTGTGTCTCCACGCATGTTATTTAACCTTATTACATTAACACGCATTAGAATGTAGAAGCATATGTCTATTACTGTGATGAAAGAATTCAACATGTTAAAATAATGTTAATATGTTAAAACGCATAATGCGCACTGTTTACATTGCGCTATATCCTTTGCAGAGACTCTCTTAACACAACAGTCTCCTTTGCACTGACTCCTTGTGGAATTTGCACTGACTCTTTGTGTTTTTACTGTTGTGTTTAATGTGTTTTTTACTATTGTGTGTTTTGTAGCCATGATGGATTTAGCATTTTTTTCAGTTAAAATCAGGTATTTTTCTATGCATCATTTATTACCTCCACCAAGGAGGTTATGTTTTCATTGGGGTTTGTTTGCTTGTTTGTTTGTCTGTTAGCAAGATAACTCAAAAAGTTATGGACGGATTTTAATGAAATTTTCAAGAAATGTTGATATTGACACAAGGAAGAAATGATTAAATTTTGGTGGTGATGGATTCTTTGTTTGTTTGTCTGTTAGCAAGATAACTCAAAAAGTTACTGAAGGATTCGGATGAAATTTTCAGTGGATGTTGATACTGGCACAAGGAACAAATGATTAAATTTTGGTGGTGATTGGGGGGGGGGGTGATCTGCCTTGGTGAAGGTCTGTGCTCTCCGAGTGCTTTTCTAGTTGATTATGTAGATATTCATAAAAGCTCAGATTAAAGTCGAGGGTTATTATATCAGGAACAGAGAAAACTGAAGAAAAACTCATTTATGAAACTAAATGGGTTTTACTGGTGAATCAATGTTGTAGAAGATGACAGTGTTTCCATGGTAACTACAGTGCCTCTGAACGTCCAAATGGGTCATATCTGATGACCATAAAAGATGACAAACTGTATTTTACACCAATTTTTGACATGGATGTTCAGAAGTTATTAAACACTTCAGCTCAGTAGATGATTTTGGTCTCCAGCGACTGTTTGGGTCTTTATGGGTTTTCTATCTATCTATCTATCTATCTATCTATCTATCTATCTATCTATCTATCTATCTATCTATCTATCTATCTATCTATCTATCTATCTATCTATCTATCTGTCTATCTGTCTGTCTGTCTGTCTGTCTGTCTGTCTGTCTGTCTGTGTCTGTCTATCAACAGTATCTCAAAATGAGTTAAAATGTCAAAATAATGTGAATCTGTCTCAAATAATCACTCAATATATAATGTTGCCCATAAAGCTGGAATAAAATATTAGTTTTTTACCTCTTCTTATGGAATGATTGTAACATTGTGATTAATTGTTGATAGATAAAGTATAACTGGGACTCAGTATGTAATCATTGCTCCAGGTCAAAGGTGATTACTGATGTGTATAAATAGGAAAATACAGAGGAATGCATCTGAAAACCCAATTATTTCAACTTTATGGGCAATGGTGTATTAAATAATGAGTTGCTTGAATAATGACTTCAGTGAATTCAGTGTTTGAATACACTCAGATAAATGCCTCATTTGGAATACAACCAAGAAAACACAAGAATGAATGATTTTATGATCATTACTATCACAATTATTTCAGGAAACACTAAAAACCTAACCAATAGAATTTAGAAAGTGTTACACTCAGAACAAGGGGATTCAGTGATGACAAAAGAAAAAGTAAATAATAAAAAACAACATTCAGTAAAACAATTAAAACCAACTAAAACAGGAATCATCTGAAAGAAGAGGATTCTATATCTAAAATATGGGAGAAAAATGTTTCAAAATGTGAATTTTTATAAAAAATAATAATAATGAGGCAGATTATCACAAATTATTCACCTATCTCAAAGACACAGAAGACAACATTACCTATATTTCTATATAGATAATGTTGTTGTTAATACTGTCACTGCTCGGCAAGAACCTACTGCCTTTCTTCATGGAGTTTGCATATTCTGTGTTTTTTTATGCGAGTTCTCCAGCTTCCTCCCACTGTACAGAAACATGCACCTCAACAGGCTAATTGGTCGCCTTAAATCACCCATCAATATAAATGTGAGAGAAAGAATTAAAGAATACAGTGAATATGTGCACAGCCTTAAAGGACAGACAAAAAACTGAACTAAAAGGGTTCTAAAGGTTAAAATGACTGTTTTTATGACCTGTGACCCCATGACAAGAAACAACACAAACTGTTAGAAACATCTGACATGTGTTGAATGAAACCTGGTATAAAACATTAGAAAATTAATGCAATAAATCTCATAATATTTGAACAAAAAGGTTGAAGACATGTTAAGTTCAAAGGGAGGTCACACTAAACACTACTGCTTTAGTTCACAGACACATTTTTTTTCTTGTTTTCACTGGTGTACATACTTCCCATATATCCAGATTGTATCTTAATACATAAACTGAGAAATGCATATGTGATGATTATAACTTTACTAAACCAACAAACCTAAGGTGGGATGTTTACACTGTACTGTATCTCAGAAAATAATGATAAAAACTAATATTCTGAGATATGAAGTCATTAGTACACACTGACCATTTTCACAACCTTTTAGGATCTTTATTATTTCCCAGACTTTTTTTTTTAATCAGATCTTTTGTGTTTATTGAACCAGACCACCTGGTATAACTAAGCCCACCAGTATGTTCAGTCCATCAGTCCACCTCTGCAGTCTGGTTTCAAGAATAGAATAGAATAGAATAGAATAGAATAGAATAGAATACAATACAATACAATACAATACAATACAATACAATAGAAAAAAGAAAAGAATAGAATAGAATAGAATAGAATAGAATAGAATAGAATAGAATAGAATAGAATAGAATAGAATAGAATAGAATACAATAGAATACAATACAATACAATAGAAAAAAGAAAATAATAGAATAGAATAGAATAGAATAGAATAGAATAGAATAGAATAGAATAGAATAGAATAGAATACAATACAATACAATACAATACAATACAATAGAAAAAAGAAAATAATAGAATAGAATAGAAAAAAGAATAGAATAGAATAGAAAAGAATAGAATAGAAAAAGAAGAATAGAATAGAACAGAATAGAAAAAAGAAAAGAATAGAATAGAATAGAATAGAATAGAATAGAATAGAATAGAATAGAATAGAATAGAATAGAATAGAATAGAATAGAATAGAATAGGCTTTATTGTCATTACACCAGTTGTGCAATGAAATCGCAGGTGGTCTCTGCCAGCGACAGTGCACTTATATCAAGTAGCAATATAATATTAATGATTAATAATATTAATTAATAATAATATTAATTTAAATGAATTCATATAAATTCAAACTGATAGTAATTAATACAAATACATTATTACAAATATTAAATTATTAAATTAATTTAATTATTTGTATTGTTGCTGCCTCCACTGCTGCAATAATACTAGCAAATTAGACTATTGGTATATATTTTTGTGTTGTTGTTATTAACATTATCATTATTACAACAATTATTACCCCCCCCCCCTTCTCACTTTCATTCACACTCCCCTCTTCCCCTTTTCCCAATCGCCCCTAATCAAGCTATATTGTTTAATTGCTGTACATTTATTATGTTTTCATTGTAATATGATGTTGTCATTGTTGTTGGTCATTACTCTGTTGTTGTTGTTGTTTTTGCTTTGTTTATTTGTTTGATTTTCCCTTTGTTTATATGTTGTTGTTTTTCTGTCTGTAATGTCTTGGTAAATATCACTAATTAAAAAAAGTAACAATACAATAAATACAGACATCTTTCAAAGGTATAAAAATATAAAAGCGTGCAATTGAAAAATCTGTACAAAATGGAGGTATACTGTATGAAAAGCTAAGATTTAAAAATGTAAGGTATAAAATGTGCAAATGCAGCGTAGTGTAAACGAGGGGGGGCTTTTTATTTTCCTGCACTTTGAATCACTCTTGGTCCCTCTAAGTTTGGATGTCTCATAAATACTGGGTGAACTCGAATGATGTGCTGAAACACAGTCTCGTAATCTTCTATTTATGGTGGTTTGTTTTTCATCACGACTTCAGCTTTTTGACTTGCTGCCCATACATCTGCGTTTCAGCATTTATGTGTGTCAGGTGTGTCGCCAGTCTGTCTTGAAGTCTGTCATCAACGCGTCTCATAAGGCTCCTCTCAAGATTCAATGCACAACTCAATTAGGACCTGACAGGGGCAGGTGTCAGGTGGTCAGTGTGTGTGTGGGTATGTGTGTGTGGGCCTTGGGTGAGTCCAACAAGGATTGCTTTCAGCCAATAAGACCAGTATCGCCCTCCCTCCTTTTTTTAAACACTCAACCTGCCTTTCCCAAACTTAGTGTCAGGACCCAAAATAGGTCACGTACAATAATAATGTATGTGGATTAATTGTACTATTAAAAAAAAAAAACATTCTCTGGGATGGTTGACCTCATTAACCCTTTCATGCATGAATTATGAGAACCTTAATCAAGATTTTTTCCCTGAGTGTTTTTATTCCTCTTTAGGCATGAAAAAAGCAATACGATTGATTTTTTTCTGTTTATGAACCTATTTTTCATGGGGTTACAAAAATGTCCAGTCAGCTGGACACCAGTGAAAACTATCAAATACATTTTTTTTTAATGCTGTTAATCTGTTCTCACATTTTAACATTCTATAACCCCCTGAGACACAGCAATGCATTTTTGTCCTCTGTAGGGGACAAGAGTTTTGCAGCTTTATTAAAAAACAAAACAAAACAATGCTGTCCACTGCAAAGGGCATTCCATAATTTAAAAAAAAAAATCTAGCTGAAAAAAACTGTTGCATCATGCTGTTTCAATTATCAAATGTAAAACAGCCCAAACTTTTCCTTTCCTGGGCCTCTAGTCATTACTGAGATATGCCAAAAAAAAAAAAAAAAAAGTTGTTTAAAAAAACCCTATTAATTGCAGTCTAATGACCATTAGCAATTGATTTACACTCAAACATGTTACTGCAGATCAGGTTTATGAAGAACAGTAACGGTATGAATGTGAGTGTATGAGATGATGCATAAGCGTCCGCCGTGTTGGTTGATATGCAAGTAAAAC